>NC_091959.1:1620687-1837029 GCF_031021105.1 Erythrolamprus reginae
CCCATTTGTTAGCAATGAATGACCACTCCTTCATAAAGATGAAAAGTACAATCTTTACTTACAATTCTGTTGATTCATGCAATTACAGATTGCAGGCAGATAAGCTTATATTCCAGTCCATATTAATAACTTCTGGATGGTCCCATGTGTGAGGATGGCTTTGGATTTCATCTCACACATGTGTCCTCAGCAGAGGACAATGGAGCACACAGGAGTTCAGAAGAAGAAGGTAGAAGAGGTAGAAGAGAAGGGGGGAGCATCTACTCTGCAGAGGTTTATATAATCTGCAGAGCATCTGCCCCATTTGGTCATCAAAAGGTGACACACTGGTCAGTTAATTGCAACCTGACCATAGAGATGTGATTACAAGACAGTGCAAGCATGTAGTAGAGTAGTTAAACCCAACATATTCAACCAGCTCCATTCTTCGCGTAAGGAACACTGATGTCCAGCGAAGTCTTAAGTTCTTAACCATTTTTTCTTGGTCCCACTAACGTTACCTTTTCCACCAAACAAGCTTCCGGTTCCATGCTGTGTGTTGCCCATTGCTTCATTGATCGCCTCTTAATTAAAACTCTTGTGTTTCTGCGCAGCCAGTCAACATGTGTTTTTCCTCTGGTGCTGTTTTCTTGTTTTTTCCTCGACATCAATTGTTCATTTAATCTTACTGTGTGATTTAATATCAGCAGCTACGAGCATCAGGCTTGTTAGGAAGGGAAAGAATGAAGTGGGGATGTCGGGACGATGCTTGGTTGTATGCCCACTTAGTCCATCAGTCGGTGGATTCGTAGGAGAAATACTTACCCCATTGTCTGGTCTGCCTATTCCTGAGGAGTGACCCATGAGTAGAAGCAAACGTGCTGTGGGACAGGCAGGGGGAAAGCATGGAGATATATATATCCAATCTGATGCCACCAAAACAGAGGCACAAGGTAGTAGAACTGACACCTATTTTTGTCTTAATAATAATAACAACAGAGTTGGAAGGGACCTTGGAGGTCTTCTAATGCTTAGGCAAGAAACCCTACACTGTTTCAGACAGATGGTTATCCAACATCTCCTTGAAAACTTCCAGTGTTGGAACATTCACAACTTCTGGAGGCAAATTGTTCCACATTAATTGTTCTAACTATCAGGTAATTTTTCCTTGGTTCTCTCCTTGTTTAGTTTCCACCCATTGCTTCTTGTTCTGCCCTCAGGTGCTTTGAAGAATAGGTTGACTCCTTCTTCTTTGTGGCAACCCCTGAGATACTGGAAGATTGCTATCATGTCTCCCCTGGTCCTTCTTTTCATTAAACTAGCCATGCCCAGTTCCTGCAACCGTTCTTCCTATGTTTTAGCCTCCAGTCCCCTAATCATCTTTGTCGCTCTTCTCTGCACTCTTTCTAGAGTCTCAACATCCTTTTTGCATTGTGGTGACCAAAACTGAATGCAGCATTCCAAGTGTGGCCTTACCAAGGCCTTATAAAGTGGTATTAATCCTTCGCGTGATCTTGATTCTCTCCCTCTGTTAATGCAGCCTAGAACTGTGATGGCTTTTTTGGCAGCTGCTGCACACGGCTGGCTCATATTTAAATGGTTGTCCAACCATTTAATTTCTCAAATTATTTCTCAAACCTTGATGAACATGGGCATCAGAGCAGCTTGCCATCCTCTGGAACTTCTCCTGTTCAGTTTCTGACCCAGAATCCTACCCAAAAAGCTAAGAAGCAGAGTCAGATCTTTCTGAAGACATGATTAGTAGATGGACTCAAGAAGCCCAGGATTCTACGTTGCTGTTCCCAGTCTTTCAAAAGTTGTCCACTCCAACTCAATGTGTGGAGCTTCTCTCACAAAGAAGGCCCTACCCCAGGAAAGAGGGTTCCTTTACCCATAAGCCCCTTGAAGATACAGAAAGGTGGTAGGTGGTGATAACCTCTGGTTTCCTGCTCTGCATACCTGATCCACCCTCATGTCTGGTGTTGTGGTTAGCTCTGGCCCAGCTCCTTCCCCAAGGACTGTGGATGTGGGGGAGACATCCACATGCTGCAGGCCTGTTTTGCCCCCGGTGGAATCTGATGATGAAGGCTCCTCTGACCAAGAAGACATGAGTGACAGGGAGGAGGAGAGTGGGGCAGACAGCTCAGAAGGAGATCAATTCTCTAGCTCCTCCTTGGATTCAGAACAAGAGTTAATGATACAGCCACGCACGCGGAGAGCGATGCATAGGCAACAACAACTGAGAGATTATTATCAAAGAAAATGAGGCCACCTGTGGTTGGGTGGGGCTGTGGTCATTAGGGAGGCTGCTATAAAGAGCAGCCTGTGGGTTTGGCCATTGTGGAGGATTATCTGATCGTTGTGTTTCCTGCCTGCTTTGCTGACTTTGACCTTTTGTGTGCTGATTTTTCCCCGCTTTGAAACTAAACCAGAGCAAAGGGTGTTTCACTTTGTGAAAGAAGAAGGACTGTGAATTGCCTCACAGCTGCAAGCTAAGTATCACAGAACTGATAAGGGACTTGTACAAATTACCAATTTGTTTGGAGACGAGTGCTCTTTGCTACACCAAAAGAGGGCTTGGTTTAAGTGAATTTCCATTATAAAGAACATTGTTTTGAATTTTCAAACGTGGGTGTGTCTGAAATTTGTACCTGTGCATTTTTGGGAGGAGTCTACCAGAGAGCCCGACAGAACATCTGGGAACTACCTGAGGGAGGTTTCTGCCAATGGTGATGTTTTAGCTCCAGACCGAAAGAGAAAAGTGTTGTAAGTCAAGTCGCCTGTTTAGCTTTAATATCCTTCATGACACGGAGGGAGATTAAATTGAAAATACAGTTCTCTTGGCACCGAAGGAGTAAGGCTAATAATAATAAAAGATGTTGCTGACATTTTGAGGAGGGGGAAGAGGGGAAGCTGACCTGAATATCTGCTGGAATGATTGACGGGCGGTTTTATCTTCTAACCAGGTGTAATAATTGGAAAGGTCTGTGGCCGTGCATCGTAATATAGCTTTTGGGAAACGCAGTGAAACAAAAATCTTTTAAAGCTGATTTCTAATGTGCCGGGCGAATATGCACACCTGGTGCATAATCTATTTATAAAGCAACCCTTTCCTACAAAAGACAACACAATACGCTGCAAACCACATTAAAAAAAAGTCTGTTTATTGTCTCCAAATATCACCCAATCTTAAAAGGAAAACACTTTGAAGAAGGCCTTTATTTAAACGACATCTTGTGTATTAATTAATTTCTTCCTCCGCTGTATCTTTTACAGATGTTTCCCAGATGGTTTTTATTATCTTCTGGTGCTTAATCTGCTCATGTCTCCAGGTGGATTTTCTCCAATTGGGTTAAATCGGAGATCTACCAATTGCACGTGGTCCCTTTCCATGAACGATATTGGAAGGACAGCTACACCTCTAGCAATCTCAGAGCTGTCATATATTAAACTGTATCATCGTAGAGGCGGAAGGAAATTTTGAGAACGTGGGTTGAGAGTGAGACATTGCCTGGCCCACCACCTCTCGGTATTCCTGTCTTCGATATTGACCTGTCCTGACTGTTAAGTACTTGGGTTGTCCAACCTTAAGACCAACCATTCAGTTATCTAGCTCAATATGGTCTATAGCAGCTGTGGGCAGCTGTGATTATCTAGAAAGTAAGAAACCATCATTTATGGCAGAACTTGAGAGCCAACTAGCTACCCCAAGAGAGCAGACATCCTGATAAAAATGCCTAACGCTAACCCAAAACCGCTTGGATTAATTAAGTAATTGGTTGATTATATGCCATGAAGTCAATGTCAAATCTTAGTGACCCCATTTATAGGTTTTCTCTTTGATGATCTTTGCCTAACTTAGTTCTTGAGGCCTCCCAAAGTCTTGTTAGTTAGATTCATTATAAGAAAACAAGGTTAGGTTATTGAATTTTGGAAGCTAGGTACATTCAGATGGGCCCTTCTTTATTATTATTATTATTATTATTATTATTATTATTATTATTATTATTATTATTATTTATTAGATTTGTATGCCGCCCCTCTCCGAAGACTTGGAGCGGCTCACAACAGCAAAGCACAGTACAAATCCAATGATTAAAATGGTTAAAACCCTTAATATAAAAACAGTCATACATCCCAAACAAACCATACATAAAACGGAACGGCCAGGAGGAATCAATTTCCCCATGCCTGGCGGCAGAGGTGGGTTTTTAGGAATTTGTGAAGGAGCAAAGGAGTTTCTTGATTGAAAGAAAGTTGGACTATAAGGAAGGGACCTTGTAGGTCATCTAGCCCAACCCCCTGCTTAGGCAGGAGTCCCTATACCATTTCGGACAAATGGCAGTCCAATCTCCCCTTGAAAATCCCAAGTATTGGAGCACTCGCAACAGGCAAGCTGTTCCACTGGTTCTCTTTATTAATATTTTTTTAAAATTTGCAGGGATTCCATTAAAATCTGTGTGCGGTCTAATGCTAAGTGCTAATGGCACTTTCTTGCAGAGATAATTTAAGGGCCTATAATCTTTTTCCAATAGTGGTGTATTAGGCAGTAACCAAATGTATCTGGGGGGAAAATGGGATGGGTTGAGTGAGTGAGGGGTGTCCCCCACCCCAATCTATAAGTGCTTCTGTTCTTGCAATTTACTTCTTCTCCTCTTGCAAAAATCAAGAATACGTTTCCAGCCAGTAAGAAAAGCAAGCAAGGCCACCTTGACTGACAACCAGTATGTTTGCTTCGTATAGTTGAGATCAAGCATCTGTGCAAATCGCGATGTCATATATATATATTTTCCATTTTATCATTTTATTTGATTTATTGGATTTGGGGTTTTTTTTGTCAAGTATGTATTGGTGCTATGCAAAGATATAATAATATTTATATACATTTATATACATATTTATATACATGATACTAGTAAAAAAGAAACCTTAGGAGAGGCGATGGACTTAGGAATCGGGAGAGTTCAAAAGTGAGCAGTCTAAAGGTAAAGTTTTGGGGCTTGGTGATGATACTACAGAGTCTGGTAGTGAGTTCCATGCATCAACTACTCAGTTACTAAAGTCGTATTTCCTAGTTGAGTTTAGAGCGGTTTACATTAAGTTTGTATCTCCTTTGTGCTCGTGTATTGTTGTGGTTGAAGCTGAAGTAGTCGTTGACAGGAAGGACGTTGTAGCAGATGATTTTATGGGCTATGCTTAGGTCGTGTTTAAGGTGACGTAGTTCTAAGCCTACGTTTGTAAGTCTAGTTGCGTAGGGGATTCGGTTGCGAGTGCAGGAGTGGAGAGCTCTTCTCGTAAAGTATCTCTAGACATTTTCTACAGTGTTTATGTCCGAAATGCAGGGTGGGTTCCAGACAGCTGAGCTGTATTCAAGGATTGCTCACATATAACAAGCTCTGCAGAACTAATATTTTATTTTTATTTTTACAAAAAAAAAAAAAGAAGAGAGAGCGAGCCAATTTTGTGGTGACAGGACAGGACAATTCTCTAAGGCTATCATCTTTTTCACTGCCCATCTCCTCAATGGCCGAAACAGCTCACAAATTGGAAATTTAAAGGGACCGGCCCTCTCGTCCGTTTAACAAGAAGGAAAACTGGAACAGAGTTTGTGTATGTGTGGGGGGTGGACAAATGCCCCCTTTTATTCAGGTTTAGCTCGTTGGTTCCCAGTTGCACGCGTGAAATCTTTATTTTTAGGAGTTGTACAGTCTCAGTGTGAAGACATTCCTGTAAAAAAAAAAAGAATACAGCCTCGGTGCTGATTGGATGCAGAGTCTGCTTTAAAGTAGAAACATCAGCAGTTGCTGGGGGAGAAATCAGCTAAGAAAAAAAAAGATGATCTAAAAGGGGGCCTGGCATGGATTCTTGCTAGACTTTCTCTAAAAATGGCAAAATGAGACTGAAACCATTTTGCACCTCAACACGCCAAACAAACAGGACCCACACTCTCTCTCATCTTCATGTGTCGCCTACACAACCTATTCTACAGGTAGTCCTAGACCTCCTCCATCCGTGATTGGGGCTGGTGTTTCCATTGCTAAGCGAAGCCCTTGTCAAGTGAGAGGTGCCTAACTTCACACAAACCTTTCTGCCATGGCGGTTAAGCAAATTGTGGCAGCTGAAAAGTGAATCCAATGGTCGGTGAGCGAATCCCTTGACTTTGCTTGTTGGAAAGCTGGCTACAAAAATCACCCGGTTGCTTCTGAAGTTGGGCAGAGAGGTTGCTCAATCTCTTTGTCCCTCTGTCAAAGCTGTGTGGGGCACAACTTCCAACTTTCCATTCTGCCCAAAGCTGGTAGGTTAGGGTTGGGTGGATAGGGTAGGGTTGGGTTTTTAGGGTTGGATAGGGTAGGGTTGGGTGGATAGGGTAGGGTTGGGTAGGGTTGGGTTGGGTAGGGTAGGGTAGGGTAGGGTTGGGAAGGGTAGGGTATTTTTGGGTAAGGTTGGGTTGGGTAGGGTAGGGTATTGTTGGGTAAGGTTGGGTCGGGTCGGGTATTGTTGGGTAGGGTAGAGTAAAGTAGAGTAGAATAGAGTAGAATAGAATAGAATAGAATATTAGAATATTAGAATATTAAAAATATTAGAATATAATACATTAAAATAGAGTAGAATAGAAAAGAAAATTAGAATAGAAAATTAGAATAGAATAGAATGGAATGGAATGGAACGGAACCAAACCAAATGGAACAGAATAGTTGGAAGGGACCTTGAAGGTCTTCTAGTCTGACCCGCTCAGACAGGAAACCTTATACCATTTCAGACAGATGCTTGTCCAATCTCTTCTTAAAAATTTCCAGTGTTGGAGCACCCACAATTTCTTGGAGCAAGTCGTTCCATTGTTCTCACTTGTTAGGAAATTTCTCCTTGATTAGTTTCCACCCATTGCTTCTTGTCCTGCCTTGATACTCAGAAGCTGGTACTAGATTCAGGAAGGTGACGGGAGCTGCCATTTCATGGACGTGGAATCAGGAAAGCATGACAAACACCAATTTGGCCCGAGGGCCACAGCGATCCTTCCCAGAACCCAAAGGGATTTGCACCTTTTCCAAAATCTTACTGGTCTACACTGGACCAACAAGGCAATGCAACGTCGGCCGACTGAAGCAACACCCTGTCTGATTTCAACGTGCAGCTCTAGATAAGCTGCCTTGGTCTTCTTTTTATGACAAAGGGAATCTTGGTGGCAGGCGATTTAGGCTTAGACAGAAAATCTTCCCTCTTCCCCAAATCACCAAAGCAAAAATCTTTAGCGGCGTGAAGGAATCTGCCATATGAAAGGGAGCAGATAAGCTTTCCCCCCTGCTGAACAGGAAGGAGGCAGCGTCCATCCTTGGTCGTCCGGTGGGCTGCTTTAATTCCTGCTCTCTCTGCTGATGTCGCCGTTATTGCAGTCGATCAGCCGATAACGCCAAGGAATCTGGGAATCGGTCCACATTGCTCCCTCATTGGTATGCACTCCGTGTCGAAGGGTTCCAGTCTGTCTGAACATTTAAAAAAAAAAAAAATCCAGATAACAAGGTCACCTTTGTCATCAAGTCAGAGGGAGGGGGAGATTTAAAAAGATATATAAAATTGGGAGCTCTTTCAGAGATCAAAGAAGGGCGAACTACCCTGAAATTAATTTCCTGTTAAGGAGACTTCAACCTCTGATTCCTTTCCTTCAATTTCCGATGGTTTTTATGAAAGCAAAAATGACTTATCTTAGAACACCTGAAGTCCACTGGCCTTTAAATGACCAAGGTTGGATATACCCCTGTCTTAGATAGTTGCTCCACCACATTTATCTTCAGCATAGAGACGTAGAAGATTGACAGCAGAAAAAAACTCATGGTCCATCTAGTCTGCCCTTATACTATTTCCTGTATTTTATCGTAGGATGGAGATATGTTTGTCCCAGTTAAATTGAGTTATTGTGAATTTACCAACCACGTCTGCTGGAAGTTTGTTCCAAGCATCTACTACTCTTTCAGTCAAATAATATTTTCTCACGTTGCTTTTGATCTTTCCCCCAACTAACCTCAGATTGTGCCTCCTTGTTCTTGTGTTCACTTTCCTATTAAAAACACTTCTCTCCTGAACCTTATTTAACCCTTTCACATATGTAAATGTCAAGAAAAAAAGGTTATTCCCCCCATGCCTGGCGACATAGATAAGTCTTTAACATCTTGCGGAAGGCAGGAAGAATAGGGGCAATTCGAATCTCCGGAGGAGTTGATTCCAGAGGGCCGGGGCCACCACAGAGAAGGCTCTTCCCCTGGATCCTGCCAAACGGCATTGTTTAGTCAACGGGACCCGGAGAAGGCCAACTCTGTGGGACCTGATTGGCCGCTGGGATTCGTGCGGCAGAAGGCGGTCCCGGAGTGCAGATGTATTTCCCCACAATATCTACAAGCCTAGTTTTGCATTCTCGCCGGCCCCCCTGACCAAAGAAGTTTCTAGCTGTTGGAATCAATTATATTTCAGTGACAACTGAGGGAATAATTGCTGGCTTGTAATGACCGCTGGTTCTGTACAACCTAATCTGCAAAACATTGCTCAGGAGTGAAGCACGGAAAGCCTGGTGATGAAATAATATAAATGCAAATGCCATCAAATTAAATTAGCCGGGTGATGGTGTGACAACGCAGAGACACCACAGCAAGGGCAAAGTGCTCGGTTGTCGGCTCTGCCTTGAGAAGCTGAGTTTTCTATCTTTTTGGGGGGGTTGGGGGGTTGGGAGGGGAGGAAGACTTCAAATGCCCATCCAGAGAAAACAGAAGAATGTTGAAAATCTGATGGGCTGAAGAGGGGAAAGAGGCCCACGGTCTTTGCCGACTTTTGCGCCGCACACTTTCATTTTTTTAATTGAATTTTTTGAAAAACAAACACATAGAAACATAGAAGATTGACGGCAGAAAAAGACCCCTTGGTCCATCTAGTCTGCCCTTATACTATTTCCTGTATTTTATCTTAGGATGGCTATATACAGGATATATATACCTGTATTTATCCCAGGCATGTTTAAAATCAGTTCCTGTGGATTTACCAACCACGTCTGCTGGAAGTTTGTTCTAAGCATCTACTACTCTTTCAGTAAAATAAGTAAAATAACATTGTTTTTATTATTGTTGTGAGCCACCCCGAGTCTTCGGAGAGGGACAGCATACAAATCTAATAAATTATTATTATTATTATTATTATTATTATTATTATTATTATTATTATTATTATTTTCTCATGTTACCTCTGATCTTTCCCACAACTAACCTCAGATTGTGCCCCCTTGTTCTTGTGTTCACTTTCCTATTAAAAACACTTCCCTCCTGGACCTTATTTAACCCTTTAACATATTTAAATGTTTCGATCATGTCCCCCCTTTTCCTTCTGTCCTCCAGACTCTACAGATGGAGTTCATGAAGTCTTTCCTGATACGTTTTATGCTTAAGACCTTCCACCATTTTTGTAGCCCGTCTTTGGACCCGTTCAATTTTGTCAATATCTTTTGGTAGGTGAGGTCTCCAGAATTGGACACAGTATTCCAAATGTGGTCTCACGGGCGCTCTATACAGTGGGAAAAAGTAGACACATCATACAATACATGCAAGCAATTTACGGAAACTTGTGCATTTTGAAATAAAGTTGTTTTTACATTGCCTTTTCTACATAGTCCTCTTTTATTTTGTCTGGTTTTTTAATTTCTGCTTTTTTCTCTATCCAATTGTATAATTTTCCCCATATGGTATAATAATCATTTCCCTGTTTATTCTGCAATTCCATCATCATTTTATTCATTTTTACGCATTCTAGTATCTTTCTGATTATCATCTATTCTGTTGGTATATTTCCTTTTTTCCAATTTTGTGCAAAACTCAATCTTGCCTCTGTAAGCACATGGATTATAAGATATAAATGTGCCTTTTTATGATGCCCACTGATGATGATGATAATAATAATAATAATAATAATAATAATAATAATAATAATAATTTATTAGATTTGTATGCCGCCCCTCTCCGAAGACTCGGGGCGGCTCACAACAAGCAATAAGACAATATTGTACAGGCACAAATCTAATATTAAGAAAAAACTAAAAACCCTATCAATTTAAAAAACCAAACAACACATACATACCAAACATAAATTATAATAAGCCTGGGGGAAAGGTGTCTCAAATCCCCCATGCCTGGCGGTATAGGTGGGTCTTAAGTAGTTTACGGAAGACAAGGAGGGTGGGAGCAGTTCTAATCTCCGGGGGGAGTTGATTCCAGAGGGCCGGGGCCGCCACAGAGAAGGCTCTTCCCCTGGGGCCCGTCAGACGACATTGTTTAGTCGACGGGACCCGGAGAAGGCCGACTCTGTGGGACCTTATTGGCCGCTGGGATTCGTGCGGTAGTAGGCGGTTCCGGAGGTATTCTGGTCCAATGCCATGTAGGGCTTTAAAGGTCATGACCAACACTTTGAATTGTGACCGGAAACTGATCGGCAGCCAATGCAGGCCACGGAGTGTTGTAGAAACGTGGGTGAATCTTGGAAGCCCCACGATGGCTCTCGCGGCTGCGTTCTGCATGATCTGAAGTTTCCGAACACTTTTCAGAGGTAGCCCCATGTAGAGAGCATTGCAGCAATCGAACCTCGAGGTGATAAGGGCATGAGTGACTGTGAGTAATGACTCCCTGTCCAAATAGGGCCGCAACTGGTGCACCAGGCGAACCTGGGCAAACGCCCTCCTCGCCACAGCCGAAAGATGATGTTCCAATGTCAGCTGTGGGTCGAGGAGGACGCCCAAGTTGCGCACCTTCTCTGAGGGGGTCAGTAGTTCCCCCCCCAGGGTAATGGATGGACAGATGGAATTGTCCTTGGGAGGCAACACCCACAGCCAGTCCGTCTTGTCTGGATTGAGTTTGAGTTTGTTGACACCCATCCAGTCCCCAACAGCCTCCAGCCTACTGTAGATATACAGTATTTCTGGTTTTAGTTCTAGTTCATAATTTAGAATATCTTGCAACCAATTTCTAATCAAAGCCCAAAATTTTACTCTTTTCATTTTTTTTAATCATTTCTTTTATTTGCAAACAACCACAACAACAAAGAGGAAACTTATGGAGTGGTGAGTTTTTTTCATGCTAACGATGCGACCTGCTCTTCTGGAAAAAGCAAAGGCCCACAAGGCCATCTCATTTCTGAAGAAATTAAGAAATCAAATTATGCATTGATTTCCTTTGGTCTCTTGGATTTGTGCTTCAGGTATAACTAATCAATATGATCTGCAGTCGCAGTTTTTAATTGCCCTGCAATTATCATTTTTTGGAGGGCGGGGGCAAGTTAATGAGAGTCATTGAAGAAAAGCTTTTGACTGATTGACTGATGGGTGAATGTTTTTAAATTGGGTGTGTGTGTTTATTATTGTTATTGTACATTGTTTTTTATTGCTGTACGCCTCCCCGAGTCCTTTTGGAGAAGGGAGGCTTATAAATCTAAGTAATTAAATTAAAATTTGTTTTTGGGAATTGTAATTCCAAACCTTATTAAAGAAGGAGGCCTTTGCCTCTATTTCTTCCGGCAATGCGATTCTCTGCAGCATTGATCTGGGTGTGTGTGTGTGTGACTCCTTTGCATATGGTCAGCAAATCCCAAATAGATTTTGGTGCATTCACCCTGGGCAAAGCAACTTGAGCTTGATGTGCAAAATGATGCTTCTGAGCTTGAAGGAATGAGAAAAGCTCACAAAAAGGGTTAAATAAGGTTCAGGAGGGAAGTCTTTTCAACCTAAGCTTAGTTGGGGGAAAGATCAGAAACAACGTGAGAAAATATTATTGGAACAATGGGTGCTTGGAACAAACTTCCATCAGACGTGGTTAGTAAATCCATAGTCACTGGATAGAAACATGCCTGGGATAAACATCTATCTATCCTAAGATAAAATACAGGAAATAGTATGAGGGCAGAGTGGATGGACCAGGAGGTCTTTTTCTACCGTCAATCTTCTATGTTTCTATGTAGCAGCCTGGATAATAAGACATGGTTGGTAAATCCACAGGAACTGAATGTAAACATGCCTGGGATAAACATATATCCATCCTAAGATAAAATACAGGAAATAGTATAAGGGTAGACTAGATGGACCAGGAGGTCTTTTTCTGCCGTCAGTCTTCTATGTTTCTATGTTTCTATTTGTTATTTCTCAACCCAACCCAAGTCAACTCAAACCAAGCCAACTCAAAACCAAACCAAGCCGCCAAGTCAACTCAACCCAACTCAGTTGACCCTGAATTAGAAGATTCCTTGCACATGGTTAGATTTCCCTTGGTCAAGATCCAGGGTTGTTCAGGTTGAGGCAATTAGGTAAGCCAAGGCAGTGATTGTGTTTTTAGGGTGATGGAAGGTGGGGAGTTTCACTAATGCATGTTTTTAACTTCCCCACATTACCTGAAACAACTTCTTAAGGAACTGGTCTACCACAGGCTTAGTGGTAATTGTTATTGCTCCCCAAATGTTAGGACATGATTTTAGGAAACCCAATTGATCAATGTTCATTTTTATGAGGAGCCTCAATTATTATTCTGGATCCCATTGAATTATTTTTAATGGGTTATATTTTTCATTATTTCTATGGATTTTCTATGGATTTTTTTTTTGCCACCCATGTCTTCAAGATGGGTGGGTATATACATTTTCTAAACAAACAAACAAACAAACAAACAAACATTGTTTCATGGATCACAATAGTTTTGACGTTATCCAAATAATAGAGTGATAATCCAGCAATGTTTTTATATGTAGGCACCTCTGAATGGTATCTTAAAATGAAACAATAAAGCTTTTCTTTCTTCTACCAAGTTTCCAAGCCTCATTGAGGGTGACACTTTCCCCTTGCTGATTTTTTGTTGTTGTTGTTTTTAAAAGCCTCTTGGGCTAAATGAAAGTGAAATTTAAAGAGTTGTCAACTTAAAGAAGATTAAAGGGTTTGGTAGCTTTGCCAGCTATTATCGGTGAGAATAACTAGGAATCTCATTAGTATTTGCTGTTAAGAATCTCAGCTTATTTCCCCTTTTTAATCACATTTATGGTGATAAATCAATATTGCCTTAAATGGCACCGCTTGATTTAATACGAAGATTCTGCATGAAGCTCACCGGGACTGAGTCCCCATCAGTGATATTTCACGAAACCTTAATTGAATGTGAATCTTATCTAAGTTTCCAATGATGCTGTTCCCTCTAGTCACAATTGTTTTGTCACCTTTTTTTATAATCTTCACTCCTCTCTAATGTGTATTAATTTCATGGAGACATATGGTGAGTGAGACAAGTTGCATCAGAAAGTCACGTTTTTTCTCTACTCAAAAGCTCCCTCGTGATGTTCTCCTTCAAAATATAGAACGGTATCTCTCCAACCTCCGTTGTTTTGATGTGCTTCACATTTTCTGGGAAAGGGAAGGGCATGACTAATCTTTCAGTTATGGCCAACTTCTTTTTCTCTATTGAATTTGTTGACAATGTCGCTTGGTGGGACCTAGAGGAAGAGCCTTCTCTGTGGGGGCCCTGGCCCTCTGGAATCAGCTGCCCATGGAGATTCGCACTGCCCCCGCCCACCTTGCCATCTGTAAAAGCTTAAAGACCTTTGCCCCCCTGGCCGACGAGTGTAGTATGTTTTGCGATGTGTATGGGAATGAATAATTTAAAATGTTAGTAGAGTTTTTAAAGTTTTTCTAGTAAAATTAATTGGATTTTTAGATTTGTACATTGTATATGGAAGGTCTTAAGCATAAAACGTATCAGGAAAGACTCCATGAACTCAATCTGTCTAGTCTGGAGGACAGAAGGGAAAGGGGGGACATGATCGAAACATTTAAATATGTGAAAGGGTTAAAGAAGGTCCAGGAGGGAAGTGTTTTTAATAGGAAAGTGAAGCCAAGAACAAGGGGACACAATCTGAAGTTAGTTGGGGGAAAGATCAAAAGCAACATGAGAAAATATTATTTTACTGAAAGAGTAGTAGATCCTTGGAACAAACTTCCAGCAGACGTGGTAGATAAATCCACAGTAACTGAATTTAAACATGCCTGGGATAAACATAGATCCATCCTAAGATAAAATACAGGAAATAGTATAAGGGCAGACTAGATGGACCAGGAGGTCTTTTTCTGCCATCAGACTTCTATGTTTCTATATGAATGCAGAACCCATTTAAAAAATTCAAAATATGAATTTTTCTGCAGAACTGCAGACAAAACAATTGCTGCCAACCTGCCTTTGAGATCTGTATACTGCAGGAGTTAAAAAGAGTGTGGGGAAAATATTTACACACCCCTCGCATCCTGGACACAAACTGTTTCAACTCCTACCCTCAAAACGTCACTACAGAGCACTGCACACCAAGACAACTAGACACAAGGACAGTTTTTCCCCAAACGCCATCACTCTGCTAAACAAATAATTCCCTCAATGCTGTCAGACATTTTACTAAATCTTCACTTCTATTTCTACTAGTTTTTCTCATCATTCCTATCATCGTTTTCCTCCCACTTAGGACTGTATGACTGTAACCTGTTGCTTGTATCCTTAAGATTTTTATTAATATTGATTGCTTCTTCATTGCTTATTTGACCCCTATGACAATCATTAAGTGTTGTCCCTCTGATTCTTGACAAATGTATCTTTTTATTTTACGTACCCTGAGAGCATCTGCATCAAAGACAAATTCCTTGAGTGTCCAATCCCACTTGGCCAATAAATAATTCTATTCTATTCTATATTGTTTGCTATGTTTATTTATTTATTTATTTATTAGATTTGTATGCCGCCCCTCTCTGTAGACTTGTTGTGAGCCGCCCTGAGTCCTCGGAGAGGGATTATTATTATTATTATTATTATTATTATTATTATTATTATTATTATTATTATTTATTAGATTTGTATGCCATCCCTCTCCGAAGACTCGGGATGGCATACAAATCCAATGAATGATCAAATGAATGAATGAATGAATGAATGAATGAATGAATGAATGAATGAATTCTTCATGTCATTCTAATTTTTGTTCCTCTCTTCCCCACAGCCAGTGTAAAGCAATGACTACCCTCTAAGATGTCCACCATGGCAAACAGGAAATGCCAAAACAGCACGGCGACCATGCTGGACCACCGGACAAGAGCCTGCCCTCCTTCTCCCCATGGCCATGGGGCTGAAAAAGCCAAAAGTACCTTGCCCGGGGAAGACTATGCAGAGAAAGTGATGGACACGGTATCCATTGGTCAAGGTAGCTTTCCCCCAGTTGACCCCGAGCCCATCGACAACAGCGCAGACGGGGACTCTAGTTCGGATTACGTCAACAACACTTCGGAAGAGGAGGATTACGATGAAGGGCTCCCGGAGGAAGAAGAAGGGGTCACCTACTATATTCGATATTGTCCGGAGGACGACAGTTACCTGGAAGGGATGGACTGCAACGGGGAAGAGTACGTCTCCCAAGAAGAGCATCACGTAGAGACGGATGAGTGCCAGGAAGCCATCGAGGAAGGAGAGTGGGTGGAGACCAAAGTCCAGCGGCAGGACAATGCAGCCGAAGCGGTGGGCTACCACGAAGGCTGCATCCAGATTTTGGAAAGCGAGGTGGCCTGCTTAGAAATCCAGGACCCGGACCAGACCCTCCCGTATTGCCACCCCGGCGAAGGGGGCTACTACTCCCCGGAAGCCAACGGCAACTCCCGCCGGATGTCCCCTTACCACGGCCGGAACCCAGAGGGGGATTTGGAAGAGCAGGAAGAAGACATTGACCAGATCGTGGCCGAGATCAAGATGAGCATGAGCATGAACAGCATCAACAGCGCATCGGAAATGAGCCCCGTGCACGATGGGACGGAAAACGTACCCAATGACTATGCAGAGACGTGTGCCAACGGAGAGACCGGACATGCGGCCGGTCAGCATCTGGGCCGGCCCAAGTCCTTGAACCTCCCTCCAGCCTGCAAGCAACTTGGAGACGCCCCGAGGGCCTTCAAGACCAAGTCCAAGACTCCAGAGGAGAGGCAGACCTGGACGCAAGAACAGGTGAGCCAGGGGGTCTCTTCCCTTGCTGAGGGGGTCAGGTTGCCTACAGGCAGTAATAGGCAGCCAGAGTTTTTGCTGCCAGAATATGGGTGTGGCTTATTTTTGTGGGTGTGGCTTAATGGGCATGCGACTGGGTGGGAGTGGCTTGCCGGCCATGTGACCAGGTGGGAGTGGCTTGAGCGATCGTCATCGTTCAAGTGAACTGTTAAGTCCTCGACTTACAACCTTACCAGTGTCGCTCGTGACAATTTGTTTCGTGTTTCCCGCGCTCTCCTTCCTGGGTCGCCCCCCCCCCGCCTCAGCTAGGCAAACGGGTGCTGCCAGAAGCGTCGCTTCCACCCAGGCCTTCTGCTTGCACCTCAGGCGGGAGATGGACGTGTGAGGCTGGAGGGGAGCCGGGCAGGAGAGAGGGAAGCTCGTCCAAGGCCAGGAAGGAGGAAAGAGGAGAAAAGCAAGGAGCGCAGACACAGCAGCAGCAGCAGGGGGAAAAAGGAGAGCTGAGCCAAGACCAGTAATCCAGGAAGTGACAGCTGCCAATCAGCTGGAGCTGCGTACGCATCTTCATTTCCGCCAGTGGAACTGCGTTCCACCCCGTCCTGCCTGCTGCCCACCGCTGCCTACAAGTGACCCTTGACTTACAGCAGTGGGTCTCAGCCGTACTAATGCCGTGGAATGGGACATCCCACCTCCTTCTGTTGGCCACACCTGATCGGTCTCCATCAACCCTTTTACTCTCTGTGTGTCCACTGGTTTCCAAATTACCAAATACTGTAGGTTGATAAAGGCTGATTTTAAGTGACCTCGTTTCTGGTATGTGTTTAACGTAGTGTGAACTTCTAAAGGATGGATTTCCAACTTTCATCTCTCGCTGGAATGAGGGAGAAGGTGGTGGGATTGTTCAGAGGGGAGGGAAACAGAACGGAAGGGTTGGGCAGGGTTGGGAATAGTGATGGGCGAACCCAACGGTGTTCAGGTTCGACAAGTTCGGATGAACTTTACGCAAAATTCGGCCAAACCCGAACTCGAACCAGAATGGGGAATCCCTCCCACGAAGAGATTCCGGGGGCGGAGCTTTGACGTCACTGGCAGGTGGCTAAGGACACCAAGGTGATCACTTCCTGGATTCCATGGAATCCAGGAAGTGATCACCTTGGCGTCCTTAGCCACCTGCCAGTGACGTCAAAGCTCCAAACGCCAAACAAGACCCCAAACTTTGCCTGAAGTTTGAAAAAATTTCGTGTTCGGCATACCGAACACCGCAAAATTCGGTACGGACCCGAATTGTGCGGGTTCGGTTCGCCCATCACTAGTTGGGAACCCTTTGTGCAAACTAGTGGACACCCAGAGAGCAAAAGGGATGATTCTCCAGCTTTCTTCTCTCGCTGGAATTTGTCAGTTACTAACCGTACGATGGTTTCCATCCTTAAACAGTCACGAAAATACTAAAATGCAAAAGAGCAGAAACACAAAGGGTCTGGCACATTTTATTTCTTTTGTCTCGTGCTGTTTTTAGGTCCCACTCAGCACATGCGAGTAGGCGGCCATATCAATTTTCTAAATTAAAATAAAAATCGTTCTGGCTTCACTGATCAACGTTGGTAACCTTGACGAGCAAAGTCAGTGGGGGGAAAGGCAGATTTGCTTAATGACTGCAGCAGTTGGCTTGAGAACTGTGGCCTTAAGAAAGGTTTGAATCAGAGCAAAGCCCGTAGGACAATGGCCTTGTTTAGCAGTGGAAATTAGGGGCTCACCCATCGTCCTACGTCATGGACCAACCTGATCCCTTTCTGCCTCTTCTTGCATTGCAAAAGGCACCCTCCTGGAAACACAGAGAGGAAGAGAGAGGGAGGGAGGGAGGGAAAGGGAGGAGAAGTTAATCTACCTTTTAACTGCTGTGAACCTTCTCCATCTCCAGGGAATATAAATGTTATAGTCAATCAGAAGGCTGCCGTTAAGGAACTTACAAATGTTCCCTTTGAAGTTCTCTCTCTCTCTCTGTAAAATATATACCATGTTTCCCCAATAATAAGACTTATATTTTTTGAACTCTGAAATAAGTGTTTGGCCTTACTGCCACTCACTCAAAAGCCTGTTTGGGGGCTTATTATCAGGGAACGTCTTATCTGGGGGGAAAGAGGGTATCTATCCATCTATATCCATCTTCCTTCCTTCCTTCCTTCCTTCCTTCCTTCCTTCCTTCCTTCCTTCTTTCCCCAAAAATAAGACTCTGTCTTACATATTTTTTGAACCCTAAAATAAGTGCTTGGCCTTATTGCCATGCACTCAAAAGCCCAATTGGGGTTATTATCAGAGGATGTCTCATATAAATATATATGAGACATATGTGTACAGGCATGTAAGTCTTAGCATATTTGGGGGGTTTCCCCCATGTAAGTTTCAGAGATTCCTGGCAACATTTCGATGTGCTCACACTTGTCATCTTCAGGAAGGAAGGAAGGGAGGGAGGGAGGGAAGGAAGGAAGGAAGGGTGCCATAGTGGTTAGAGTGCAGCACTGCAGGCTCCTTCAGCTGACTGCTAACTGTAATTCAGCAGTTCAAATCTCACCACTGGCTCTAGGTTGACCCAGTCTTCCCTCCTTCCGAGGGGGGGGGGTGTCAAATGAGGACCCAGATGGTTGGGGGCAAGGGGCTGACTCTCTGTAAACTGCTTAGAGGGGACTGTGAAGTGGTATATGTCCAAATGGGTATATAACTCCTTCTGGGTCCTTAAACATTCTGATAAACAGAGCCAGGCTCCCCCTCCCCCATTAGAAGAACAAAGGATGCTCCGTTTGCCGCCAATGTTTCTATGTGCAGCTGTTGGGGAACATCTGCAGTCAGTCTATTAGGCGTGCCGTTTTGGAACGTTTATTTTGAAGTCAGTCACATTGAGTGGCTCCCAAGGAAGACGTCTGTATTCCAGGTGATCTGAGCTGAGCTGGGCCGGATAAAATTGGCGCCCTCAAATTCTCATTTTATTTATCCGTGGGAAGCCCAGGCTGAAATTCCCCTAATGATGATTAAAGCTGTAATTGCATTTGGATGTTTTTGGTTTGCACTTGAAACTCTGCTCAGCGGAGGCAAAACTTCCACTCTGTGCATCGTTGGGACTCATCACGAATTCCTGAGAAGCGGAAGAATTGCTAGGCGGCACGGAGGGAATGAAGGGGAGGGGGAGGCAGGTGGACCTCTACCCTGGGGAAAACAATGGGGCCTTCTTTGGTGGCTTTCCATCGCGTTATCTGCAGTGAGAAAGTTTGTTCCCCAAAATGTTGAGTCCAAAGTCTTTTCTAAGGTGAACTTCAAGGATGGCAAAAGGATGGAATGGCTGCTAGACCCTTCGGTCAGCTCCTTGGTGCTTCTTCTCCTCCTCCTTCTCTTCCTTTTTCTCCTTCTTTTCTTCCTCTTTCTTTTTCTCCTTCTCTTCTTTCTCCTTTTTCTCCTCCGCCTCCCTCTCTTCCTCCTCCTTTTACTTCTTCTTTTTCTCCCCCTCCTCCTCCTTCTCTTCCTCCTTCTTTCTTCTCCTTCCTTCCTTCTCCTTCTTTTTTGCCTTCTCTTTCTCCTTCTCCTCCTCCTTTCTTCTCCTTCCTTCCTTCTCCTTCTTTTTTGCTTTCTCTTTCTCCTCCTCCTCCTCCTTCCTTCTTCTCCTCCTTTTTTGCCTTCTCTTTCTCCTTCCCCTTCTCCTCCTTCCTTCTCCTTCCTTCCTTCTCCTTCTCCTTTTTCTCCTTCTCCTTCTCTCCCTCTTCCTCCTTCTCCTCCTCCTTCCTTCTCCTCCTCCTTCTTCTTTTTCTCCTTCCTCCTCCTTTTACTGCTCCTTCTTTTTCTCCTTCTTCTCTTCCTCCTTCTCCTCCTCCTTCCTTCCTTTTCCTTCTCCTTCTTTTTCTCCTTCTCCTCCTCCTCCTCCTCCTCCACCACCACCACCATTCTCCACATTACGATGCAGTGAGCTATCTAGGGAAGAATTACCAGCGATTATTTTGATACATATGCTATAAATACATGATTGCCCCAGAAAAAGGAAGTCTCACCATCTCTAAAATAGCTCTACAAAGAAATTAATTGAAAAATGATAACAATGAAACCAAAAGGAGCCTTCAGAAAATGGAATGTGCTGCCCAGTTTCCAAAGAGGGGGGGGGGTTCTGTCCCAGGAGATTTAACAGCCTGAATGCATAATAGTCGGAATAGCAAATCATCATTTGATGACAATCCATATACAAAGCAAACAGGGGGGGAACAAAGGAAAAAATTGCCCTAGTTTTTAAAAACAAAGAGAGAGGAACTCAGTTTGAAATTGCACATATTAATCAGACTTGGTTTTACAATAACATGACATGGTGATTTTCCCATGGGAAGATTGGAGAATCGGGTATGTTTGTCGCCTTAAGTTATATCTCCATTAATTAATGAAATATAATTATGCAGCTGCTATGAATGTATTTGTTCTTTGTCAGTCTTATATGTTTGAGAAAGGCTGCGATGGGACATCAGTGGCTTGGCTCAGAGTTAAGGTGAAGCCATTATTGATCGAACCACAATTTATTGAATAAGCCATTTAGGGGCTTACGCAACACATTAAGTTGAACCCAGTTAATGCCAGAGTGATCTCAAAGTCATCTGTTAACACTCCAGAGTTAGGTGTTCGGGGTGGGTGGGGTGGACCATAGACTTCTGTGATCCATGGATCTGCAGGGTGTAAAATTACACTTGGGTGAAAAACAGTGAGTATGCTCCTACGAGTATGGTCAGGTATGCAGAACCGATAGAAAAAGTTTGATTTTTTCCCTTCTTTTTTTCTCTTCTGGGCTCTGAGTATGTTTAAATGAGGTTGAACGTGTATAATTTTAGAAGAGTTGTGCGTGCGTGTGTGCGTGTACATACACATACAGTTTATGTAGTAGATAGTGTATATTTTTGTGTGCCTGTGTGTAGTATGTATGTTCACGTATGGCATATATACATAGAATTAAATAGTATATTTTGGATGTTCAGTAATAGTAAATAGAGAGGGAAATTGTATCTCTTTGAGGCCAGGAGAGGCCAGGCACCCTAAGCCAAACCCTTGATGTGAGTGACGTCAAGTTGGCCAACTTTTAAGCCAGTCACATGACCTTTAAGCCAACCCCTGGTTACATGATTGTCTAGCCACTCCCACCTGGTCACATGGCCAGCAAGCCACACTGACAAAATAAGCCACACCCGCAGTGTAGTAGTAAAAAAATTTGCAGCAAACAGTAATTTCATATAGAAATCAATCCAACCCAGTTTCTAAACTTGGTCTATCAATGCACAGGAAATGAATTACAACCCATCCTGCCATGGGTGGTAAAGAAGGGGAGAAACATGGCTGTCGGGCACCCGAAGACCAATATATCTGCTGTCATTCCATCCTGCAAATAATTCCCTCCTGCAGTCACTCTCTATCTTTGATCTAATGCCGCCTGCTCTCGAAGCAATTTGCGGTTGCCAGGCAGTGCAGTAGACGTTTTCTACACATGACTTCTGTTGCATTGGGAATTTTCCGTGCAGGCTGGTACAGGTTGCACTTACAACCGAGCAGGGTGCTTAGATTTTTTTTTAATTATTATTTTATTCCCAAGCCAGGATAAACATTATCAAGGAACTGGAGAAATGGAGCCAGCCTCTCTGCCTTGGTGGAAAGCGTGTTGCTTCCAATTAATGCAAATCTTTTAAGACCTAGATGTTCTGCATAAATTTACCCCCTGCCTGCCTTTGGGTGAGAAAGATGCTGTTTGAAAATCATTCTCAGGAAAGGGTAGAGAAACGTACAGTCTCGTGGGGAGATGGCCTCCATCAGTTTTGTGCTGAGGGGGTCCTCAAAGAAGACCAGGGATATTTCAGGACCCTGGACAGAGCAAGAGGTTGTTTGGGTTCTACTTAAGACCTCCTTACTGAATCTCAACAGACAATTCTTGACTTATAATCATAGCAATAGCCCTTAGACTTATATCCCACAGTCACTGAATTTAAACATGCCTGGGATAAACATAGATCCATTGTAAGATAAAATACAGGAAATAGTATAAGGGCAGACTAGATGGACCAGGAGGTCTTTTTCTGCCGTCAATCGTCTATGTTTCTATGACCTACACTTTCACTTGCTCCTTCCCAAAGAAATTGTGGGCTGTGAACTGCTGCAGCATCCATTCGACAAATCCATGGGGAAATATAGAATTCAGAATGAGTGGAAATGACCATCTATCCAAGCGCTCGATGGAAACTTAAATCTTTCTTATGCTGCCCAACCAGTCAGCGCATAAATCAGTTCTTATTTCCACAGCAGGAGCAATAAAACTCACAGACGAGAGGCAGTGATAAATGATGTTAGCATTGATTCTCTTCCTCCTACATTATTGATCGCCGTGCTCTCTCCCTCCCTCCCTCTACCCCCCTCTCTCTCCTCTTTGTAGGTGTGCAACGGCTTAGAACAACCCAGAAAGCAACAACGTTGTGATCTCAACGGGCCAATCGACAACAATAATATGCCAGAGGCAAGTCCTGGAATCTAAGTAGATCTCTCTTTTTCCTCCTCTGTTTTGTGCTTTTCTGAAACCACAAAATATTCTTGGTCCACCACCTGCACCTGTGTTTGTTTGCGTAGATGTAGGACGTACCACTCATGGGGGTGGGGCGCAGTGGGAACTGAATTGATCAAAACAGAAATGTACTGTTATCTATTAATAACAAATAGATCAGACAGACGGAGACAAAGAAATAAAGAGAGGGAGGAAGGGAGAGAGAGAAAGGGAGGGAGGGATAGGGGCAGGGGGAGGGCGGGAGGGAGAGATACACATAGAGAGCCAGAAAAACAAAGAGAGAGAGAGAAAGAGAAAAGGTGGGAGGGAGAGACAGAGATAGAAAAACAAAGAGAGAGAGAGAGAAGGAGGGAGGAAGAGAAAGAGACAGAAAAATCAAAGAGAGGGAGAGAAAGAGAGAGAGAAAAGGAGGAAGGGAGAGAAAGAGACAGAAAAATCAAAGAGAGGGAGAGAAAGAGAGAGAGAAAAGGAGGAAGGGAGAGAAAGAGACAGAAAAATCAAAGAGAGGGAGAGAAAGAAAGAGAGAAAGAGAGAGAGAAAAAGGGGAAGGGAGAGACAGAGACACAGAAACAGAAAAACTAAGAGAGAGAGAGAAAATACAGGAAGAGACAAAGACAAAGAGACAGAAAAGTAAAGAGAGTGAAAGAGAGAGAGAAAGAGAGGCAGAGAGAGAGGGGGGAGGGAGAAAGAGAGAGTGGGAAGGAGGGAAAGGGAGAGAGACAGACAAAACCCAGCTTTCTTGTCTGGCATGATATTAAGATTCAAAACGATCAATCCCTCTTTATTATTTTTATCCCCCCGCAGACCAAGAAGGCACCGTCTTTCCCAAGCTTTGTTGATGGTAAGGACCCTTCTGTTTATAATATTTATGCATCTAAGAAATACAGGGAGGAAATTCCAGCAAACCCAAGTATGGTGCGAGGACTGATGATGTTCCATAGTGGGGTCATGAGTTGTCTAGAAGGAAACAATCCTACTCGGAAGCTCCGGGAATTCCAGAGTTCAACCATAAGCTAAAGAAATTGCCTTGGAATTTTAGAAAGTTCTCAAGAGCAATGCTTCTAGAAGATACCAGAAGAGTTCCCTTCTTTTTCCTAAAGACTAGCTCTTAATGTACGAGGGTTATCTGGAACATAAGGTTACAAAGCACAGAGCTCTCACAAGGAATGTTCACGGGGAAAGTTGGTGTTACTATCGTCTAGCAGGAAGCCAGCAGAATGGTACGAGCAGTGCTAGTGGTCAGTAGTTCATTGACTGGCGTTGTGAGGAAGGTTAGAGATGAGCGTCCTCCTTCCGTTGTCCTCCAAGTGTGCGCTGTAATGTGCTACCTGAATGCTAAGGGCATGGACGCTGCTGAGATGCATGTCCAAGCTTTGTGCGCAGTGGGTGACCAAGATTTTTCTCGCCAATTGCTGAGTTTTGAATTTTGGGGCTGAAGGAGCATGGGTATGGCGCCACTACATCGATTGACATTTGCTCTCTGGAGTTGGGTGATATTATGCCCAAGTTTCATCTCCTGTAACTCTACAGTTGAGAAAAGCCACGGCTTCAATCTGGAAACGGTCAAGAAATTCTCGGACATCACTGATTCTGATTTTATGCGCTTCAGGAGCATCTTGGCCACCCATCATCGCAGCAGCGTTCATGCCCTTAGCGTATTACAGCACGCACTTCGCCCTTGGAGGGAAACAGAATGAGGACACTCATCTCTAACCTTCCCCACAAGGCCAGTCAATGATCTACTGACCTCTGGTCCTGCTCTTTCTCTTCCACTGGCTTCCCGCTACATGATAATAACACCAACGTCCACCATGAACATTCCCCGTGTGTTCTGTCGAGGTCTCTGGCAGAATCCTCCTGAAAATTCAGATACAAATTTCAGACACACACACGTTTGAAAATTCAAAGCAATGTTCTTTATAATGAAAATTCACACTAAGCCCTCTTTTGGTATAGCCAAGAGCCCTCGTCTCCATACAAACTGGTAATTTGTACAAGTCCCTTATCAGTTCTGTGATACTTAGCTTGCAGCTGTGAGGCAATTCACAGTCCTTCTTCTTTCACAACGTGACACACACTTTGCTCTGGGTTAGTTTCAAAGCGGGGGAAAAGCAACACACCAAGGTCAAAGTCAGCAAGGCAGTCACGAAACACAACGATCAGATAATCCTCCACAATGGCCAAACCCACAGGCTGCTCTTTATAGCAGCCTCACTAATGACCACAGCCCCACCCAACCACAGGTGGCCTCATTTTCTTTGATAATAATCTCTCAGTTGTTGCTGCCTATGCATCGCTCTCTGCATGTGTGGCTGTATCATTAACTCTTGTTCTGAATCCAAGGAGGAGCTAGAGAATTGATCTCCTTCTGAGCTGTCTTCCACACTCTCCTTCTCTCTGTCACTCATGTCTTCTTGGTCAGAGGAGCCTTCATCATCAGATTCCACCAGGAGCAAAACAGGCCTGCGGTATGTGGATGTCTCCCCCACATCCACAGTCCTTGGGGCAGGAGCTGGGCCAGAGCTAACCACAACACCATGAGAGCTACGGGCCTTGTAACCTTCCTTTCTGGATAACCCTCATAGCTGTACATCCAATAAACTGGCTTTTTCAGAAGTCTCCCACTGTAAGGATGTTCAGACCAATGCTCCGTATCCCTCCACACCCAGGGTGCTTAAATATTACTTTAATAACCGGCGCAGGCATGTGGCCTAATGAAATTTAAATGCATTTCTCTGATTGATCTTTGCTGGGAATCTCATGGTTTCCGGCATGTCCCATGTCTCAACCATGTCTCATTTGCAATGCTAGGGAATTTATATCTATGGTTAAAGCTGGTTGAAGGAAAACCTCTCATTTCCCCACCTCCCCTGAGAAGATAAATGGGCATAATTGAGGAAAGGGCTGCCTGGATTGGAAGGAAGCCCCCGTGACTCAGACGGGCTTATTCCTGGGTAGAAATGTGGAGGATTGCAACATTGGCTGAAAAGAAGGTCCTGGATTCTTTGCACAATGGTTGAGTTGAGTAATGCTTAGAAGCTCTTGCTGTAGCCACCTGTGGTGGAGGTCCTTGGATTAAAGTCTCCCCTGATCCATCCTGGAACACAGCTTGGCCAGAATCAGTAAATATCTTCTAGAACAGTGATGCACTATCACACATGTGTGAGTGTCCACACTCATAATTCAGTACCTGGGAAGGGCAAAAACAGCTTCCCTAGCCCCTCTGGAGGCCCTCTAAACAGCCTGTTTCCCCACTTCTGGTGGACTCAGTATTTTCCCCTCCCCAGACTCCAAAGGCTTCCCTGTAGCTGTGGGAGGGTAAAAACGCCCTCCCCCATCCCCACGGAGGCTCTCTGGAAGCCAAAAACAGCCTCCCAGAGACTCTGCAAGCCAAAACTCAGCTGGCTGGCACACACAGGTACGTTGGAGTTGAGATAGGGCAACGGCTTGTGTGCCAGCAGGCATGGGTCCCCTGGTGGCACCCGTGCCATAGGTTCGCCATCACTGTTCTAGAACCTCCTCCCCCCCCCCCTGATCTCCTCTGGTGGGTAGAAAGAGGGCAGGTCTCCCAATCCTGAGCCCCCCAAATAGTTGGGTAAAGATTCCACACTTTTTGCTTCATCCATTCCCGTTTCTTTGGGTGGGAAGATTGGTGTCGGTTTTCCAAGTCCTTTGGGAAGGCTTCCTTCCCTTTGCATCGACCTCTGGAGCTTGCGATCTTCAGAGATCTTGGATTGTGTGAAAGAGTGTGCAGAGATACACGTACACAGAGGGAACGTTGAGTTCTAGCAAATATCCAGCTGGTAGCCCAGAGATACGAGTAATGGTTCAGAAATACAATCCAGATGCATTAATATTATTCACTTTAGCAAATAGAACAGTCCTAGTCATACACAGTTAAGTCAATTAATGCATATACAGAACTATAAGTCTCACCTGCTCAGCATACAAATACATAAACCATCATTTGAACATACAGTTCTTACTACAGCAGCCACAGAGAAAATAACAGAAATAGCAGAGAGAGAGAATCACGCTTCTGGCTCCCCCTTATGGCCATCCGTAGCATTAACTTTTAAAGCAATAGTGTTTCAATACATTTAAGCATACATTGTTAAGTTTGTTTTATGTATTGCCAAACCCAACCAGTTATGTGCATAGTACTAACAGATTGCCTCCATCGAAGGAAAAAGGAGCTTGTTGTTTGGGTCAATAAGGACTTCTAGGGGTGCCATCTTGAGTGGGTCTTGCATCTCTCCCCAAAAAAGCTTGGTTTAGCCTCTCCTCAGATCTCATTTTAGCCCCAGACTGAGAAGCCTTCATTCAGTTAAGCGTTCTTCTCAGAATGAAGGTGGCCTAGAAAGATTTCTTAAATTAGGGGAAAAAAACACAAAGGCTTTGAGCTTCCTCGCTGCTCCTTCACTCTGCTATGCGCTCCAGGATTTGACATCTATAAACGCAACCCAACCAACCAGCAAATAAAGTCTTCTCGAGCTCAGGAGGAGCCCTGCCAACCTCCCTAGCAACTGATAGCTTGCTCTGCTGCGCCTTTTCTTCACGATGCGGTACTTGGATGCTTCACAATGCCTCCTGGTTACTGCCTTCGCATTGAGGCTGGCTTGACAAGCTGCCCAGTCCTGCTGTTTTGGAGGCGGTCCAGGGCCAAGTGAGCAGGGGGGGGGTGGCTACTGGTACGGCCAGGTTTTATGAACCGTTAGCAGCGGCAGTGGCAGGAAGCTCCGCCCACATGCCCCCGGCGCTTCTGCGCATGCACAGAAGTGTTGCGTGAACACCAGCCTGCCATTTTTGGTGCTACTGGTGCGCCCTCCAAGGCCGTCATGGGCATGCACACATCTGGGGGTATGCGCACACCGATAGGTGCAAGATTTGGCTGCTGTGCATGCAGAGCAAGCCAAATCTCACATTAGGACATGTGCACGAGTGAGATTTGGGTGATTTTGTCTGGAGCAAAAAATCGGTGGGAAATCGCTGAAATCTTGATCGCACAAGCATCTTCACGCATGATTTCCCTTGCCGCACATGGGCAGCAGCCAAATCTCACATGGGATCACACATGTGCACATCTGGGGTGCACAGCTTTGCACGCATCTCCAAAATCGCTGGTGGAACGTAGCGCCTTACCGTTCCTTCACTGCACATGTGCTAACCTGTCGTGATGGGAGTTAGAACCCAATGCTGCCGGTGATCCTCTCCTGCAAAAGTCTTTTAGGAAACCAGGAAACCCGAATCAAATGGACGTGAATGCTGTTCCTCTTTTTCTAATCTTTCCCCCCCCCCTCAATATATTTATTGAATTTTTTCAATTTTAAAAACAATACATAATCCAAAGATGGGCTACAAGAATGGTGGAAGGTCTTAAGCATAAAACGTATCAGGAAAGACTTCATGGACTCAATCTGTATAGTCTGGAGGACAGAAGGAAAAGGGGGGACATGATCGAAACATTTAAATATGTTAAAGGGTTAAATAAGGTCCAGGAGGGAAGTGTTTTTAATAGGAAAGTGAAGACAAGAACAAGGGGACACAATCTGAGATGAGTTGGGGGAAAGATCAAAAGCAATGTGAGAAAATATTATTTCACTGAAAGAGTAGTAGATGCTTGGAACAAACTTCCAGCAGACGTGGTGGGTAAATCCACAGTAACTGAATTTAAACATGCCTGGGATAAACATATATCCATTGTAAGATAAAATACAGAAAATAGTATAAGAGCAGACTAGATGGACCATGAGGTCTTTTTCTGTCGTCAGACTTCTATGTTTCTATGTTTCTAATCTTATTTACAGGTGAATCAGCATCTTATATATACATTTTTATCTACATTGTCTTTTAATTGTCCTTGAACATCTTGATGTTTTATTTCGGTGTTCCTTTTGAGTTCCTTTTTTTAGTCCATAAATACCATTTTGCCCAGATTGCATAGTCGTCCGAATCTTTTTCTAATCTTGACATGCTTAAATTAACAGGAACAATAACCAGCTAAGCAACGAGGGAATTTCTGGCGCTGTTATTTTTCCTTGGGGAAAGACGTGTGCCTCGCATAAGAACAAGCCCTGGGCTTGTTGTGAGTTTAAGAGAGGGGAAAATATGTATTTTCAGGAACCTATTCGCAGGGCCTGCTGGAATCTGCCTCTTCATTTACTACGTCTCTTCCCCTGTGGTTTTATTTTATGTTTTTTTCCTTTATGAGAATAGAGTTTGGTGGCGGCTGCATTGTCAAAGGGAGAACATTTCCTTGCCTTGTAACCATCTCAGATTGAGGCACGATGGCAAGATCTGTCAGTTTGCTAAAAGATAACATAAAATCAAGCTTCAAGCCATCCCAAGATTGCACATTCTCCATTTGATGGGTATCTCTTCTTAATTAAGACTCGGAGTCTTATAGCCGCAGATTTAATGGAAATGAGCGAGAACAAAGCTTGAGTAAGATGAATTTGATAAATTCGGGCTATTTTTATACACTGATCATTTTAACAAAACAAAAAAAGTGACTTTGTATTTATTCTCCAGAACAAAGGTACAAAATAGAAACATAGAAACATAGGAGACTGACGGCAGAAAAAGACCTCATGGTCCATCTAGTCTGCCCTTATCCTATTTCCTGTATTTTATCTTACAATGGATCTATGTTTATCCCAGGCATGTTTACATTCAGTGACTGTGGATTGACCAACCATGTCTGCTGGAAGTTTGTTCCAAGGATCTACTACTCTTTCAGTGAAATAATATTTTCTCACGTTGCTTTTGATCTTTCTCCCAACTAACTTCAGATTGTGCCTCCTTGTTCTTGTGTTCACTTTCCTATTAAAAACACTTCCCTCCTGGACCTTATTTAACCCTTTAACATATTTAAATGTTTCGATCATGTCCCCCCTTTTCCTTCTGTCCTCCAGACTATACAGATTGAGTCCATGATACGTTTTATGCTTAAGACCTTCCACCATTCTTGTAGCCCGTCTTTGGACCCGTTCAATTTTGTCAATCTCTTTTTGTAGGTGAGGTCTCCAGAACTGAACACAGTATTCCAAATGTGGTCTCACCAGCGCTCTGTATAAGGGGATCACAACCTCCCTCTTCCTGCTTGTTATACCTCTAGCTATGCAGCCAAGCATCCTACTTGCTTTTCCTACTGCCCGACCACACTGCTCACCCATTTTGAGACTGTGAATGTCTATGCATTAATTGCTATTTATTAATTAATGCCTGTTAAGAAAAGAGGGCATACGGTTTGTAGTAATAGCAATAGCACTTAGACTTATATACCACTTCATACTATTTTACAGCCCGCTCTAAGTGGTTTACAGAGTCACCATATTTGCCACCAACAATCTGGGTCCTTGTTTTACCAACCTCAGAAAAAGGGAAGGCTGACCTTTCTCCGAAATATCCAAAATGAATACAATATAATATACAGAGCTAAAGAAAACAAACACACAATTCCACACACTAGATACAAATACTCAATATTAGGTCGCTTGATAGTGATAGACAAAAATATGGTCGACAGATTATGTCTTCTATATAACAAATAAAGATATGCAGGTAGTGAAAGAGAATATTAATTGGTGATAAGCAAATAACTATCTATGTGCATATGTAGAGCACCACTGAAACTGAATACGTTTTATATGTTGTTTAAGTTTATATACTGATCTGTCTGTCCATTTTCTTTCATCTTTCTTTCCTTCCTTCCTTCCTTCTTTCTTTCTTTCTTTCTTTTTCTTTGTATGTTCTGTTTGTTTAAATTGTTTTTCTTTTCTTTTTAGTTTTCTATGTAGAAACGTAATAAAGATTTTTTTTTTTAAATGGAAGGCTGAGTCAACCTTGAGCCGGCCAGGATCGAACTCCTGGTAATGGGCAGAGTTTGCCTGCAGTGCTGCAGTCTAACCACACTGCGCCACCAAGACTCTCTTGTAGCTCATTCGTCTTCGTTGGTTGCTTCTGTTCCAGACATAATGGCCTCTTCTCTGTTTTTTAAGTTCCAGGTCCTTGCGAGCCCGAGGACCTCATTGATGGCATCATCTTCGCCGCCAATTACTTGGGTTCGACCCAGTTGCTCTCTGAACGCAACCCCTCCAAAAATATCCGGATGATGCAAGCCCAGGAAGCAGTGAGTCGCGTCAAGGTAGGATGGGAAGGACCATGACTGGACTTTCGGGACTTAGGAGCACCTAAGTTTCTATATTTATTCTGTGTTCTGCCCCGAGTTTTCAGGGCAGAGCAGCATACAAATATAAATAATAATAATAATAATAATAATAATAATAATAATAATAATATTAATAATTTATTAGATTTGTATGCCGCCCCTCTCCGAGCACTCGGAGCGGCTCACAACAAACAATACATCTACAAATCCAATTTTGAAAACAACTTTAAAAACCTCATATAAAACCACCATACAATCCAGACAAACCATTCATAAATCATAACGGCTAGGGGCATGTCAATCTCCCCATGCCTGGCGACATAGATGTGTTTTCAGGAGTTTGCAAAAGACGAGGAGGGTGGGGGCAGTCCTAATCTCCATGGGGAGTTGATTCCAGAGGGTCGGGGCCACCACAGAGAAGGCTCTTTGCCCTGGGTCCCGCCAGACGACATTGTTTTGACGACGGGACCCGGAGAAGGTCTAATCTCACAGGTGGCTGCCGTATTTAACGTTCTAGCACCAGAGCCACCAAACTTATGGACTTCAACTCCCAGAATTCCCCAGCCATCATGTGGTAGCTAGGGAATTCTGGGATTTGAAGTCCTTAAGTCTTAAAGTTGCTAAGTTTGGACACCCCTGTGCTAAAGAGCCTGCAATTCTGGTTTATCAAAAGCAAGCAAAGATCTTCTATGGAAATAAGATCAGCTGAGGTTTCAGAAGACAACAAACCATCAGTAAGTTTTGCCTCTCTCCGAAATGCTCGCTTCATTCTCAGGACGGTGCCTGCGTGACCCCCTCGCATCCAGGATACCCTTCCACTAAAATTCCCACATGACATTTTTGGGATCCCCAAAAGGAGCGATTTCCAAAATATTTTGCTAACTCCCTGTTCTGTCGAGCTCTCGGGTAGACTCCTCCCAAAAATTCACAGGTACAAATTTCAGACACACAAACGTTTGAAAATTCAAAACAATGTTCTTTATAAGGAAAAGTCACTTAAACCAAGTCCTCTTTTGGTATAGCCAAGAGCACTCGTCTCCAAACAAACTGGTAATTTGTACAAGTCCCTTATCAGTTCTGAGATACTTAGCTTGCAGCTGTGAGGCAATTCACAGTCCTCCTTTTTTCACAAAGTGACACACACTTTGCTCTGGTTTAGTTTCAAAGCGGGGGGAAAATCAGCACACAAAAGGTCAAAGTCAGTAAAGCAGTCACGAAACACAAGGATCAGATAATCCTCCACAATGGCCAAACCCACAGGCTGCTCTTTATAGCAGCCTCACTAATGACCACAGCCCCACCCAACCACAGGTGGCCTCATTTTCTTTGATAATAATCTCTCAGTTGTTGCTGCCTATGCATCGCTCTCCGTATGCGTGGCTGTATCATTAACTCTTGTTCTGATTCCAAGGAGGAGCTAGATAATTGATCTCCTTCTGAGCTGTCTGCCCCACTCTCCTCCTCCCTGCCACTCATGTCTTCTTGGTCAGAGGAGCCTTCATCAGCAGATTCCACCGGGGGCAAAACAGGCCTGCAGCATGTGGATGTCTCCCCCACATCCACAGTCCTTGGGGCAGGAGCTGGGCCAGAGCTAACCACAACAACTCCCTAAATATGTTTCTCCCCCCCCCCCTCTCTTCTCCTCCCCCCTCTCCTTTTTATGCACTTGTCTGTTTCCCTTTGATTTACGTATTATTTATTTATTTTTAATGCTTCTGGTTCTCCCCAAGAGGATGCAAAAGGCAGCTAAAATCAAGAAAAAAGCGGTGTGTAAACTCTTTTTCTTGAATTCGAATGTCTGTTTCACGTTTTGGATTGCTTTGGGCTTTTTTTCATTCCTCCTTTCTTTAATTGTCCTTGTGCATCCTGTTGTGTTGTTCACGAAACCGCAATATGAATCTTTTGTGTTTCTGTCTGTATGAACCTTCCTAAAATATATCTGCCTGGTTGGAAGGAGTGGACGCCAGTTGGTTTCATTGGAGAACTTTCCAATTTCAACCCTAAGTCTTCTCCCTGTGCTACTTGGACATTGGTTTTTCCTTTCCTTTTTAATTTTTCCTTTGTGCTTCAATAAACATAATATATATTTTTTTGGGGCAAAGTTTTATTTCTGTTGATTCCCTTGGTAGCAGAAACGGCTCAGTGGAACAGCCGTGATTTATTCTCATTTCACAATGGTGTCTCTTTAGTCTGCCAGCCTAGCTTTTCTTTTCGTAAGGTCAACGTGCCTTGGTTCTCAAGATTAGGTTGATGGAAGCGTGGGAGAAAGAGAAGCAAGCATGGATTTTTGAGCGAAATAGCTGCTGGGGGGGGGGGAATACAGAATGGAGCTTGATCCTTAATGCTAAACTCCTACTTTTATGCATCACACATCAACGTTGGGTTTTTAATAAAGGCGAAAATAAATCAGAGTAGATCCAGCAAGTCCCATATCTGGCCATTGGTGGTCAAAAGGAGGAAAGCCAGCTAAAATGTGTAATTCTTAAGTTTGGTGATTACTCTAAACCTCTGTGGAATAAAGTCCCTTTCATATAAGTCCCCTCTCGATCTTCAAAGCGTTTTCTGGGTTTCATAGAAACATAGGAGACTGACAGCAGAAAAAGACCTCCTGGTCCATCTAGTCTGCCTTTATACTCTCCGGGTCTTCAAAAGAAGCCCTTTTCTTCTTCTTAGAAACATAGAAGATTGGTGGCAGAAAAAGACCTCCTGGTCCATCTAGTCTGCCCTTAAACTATTCCCTGTATTTTATCTTAGGATGGATCTATGTTTATCCCAGGCAGGTTTAAATTCAGTGACTGTGGATTTACCAACCACGTCTGCTTGAAGTCTACTCCTCTTTCAGTCAAATAATCTTTCCTCACGTTGCTTCTGATCTTTCCCCCAACTATCCTCAGATTGTGACCCCTTGTTCTTGAGTTCACTTTCCTATCAAAAACACTTCCCTCCTGAACCTTATTTAACCCTTTAACGTATTTAAATGTTTCGATCATGTCCCCCCTTTCCCTTCTGTCCTTCAGACTATACAGATAGAGCTCATGATAGCTTTTATGCTTAAGACCTTCCACCATTCTTGTAGCCCGTCTTTGGACCCCTTCAATTTTTGTCAATCTCTTTTTGTAAGTGAGGTCTCCAGAACTGGACACAGTATTATTCCAAATGGGGTCTCGCCAGTGCTCTATACGGTGGGATCACAATCTCCCTCTTCCTGCTTGTGATACCTCTAGCTAGGAAGCCTCATCCGATTAATATAACCATTGCTGCTGGAAAGCATAGCACAGAAGCAAAACGTCCAATTTGGAATCTCTCTTGCCTTGTTTCCCACCTTTGTTAACGGCAGAAGTCCGAAACCCTGGAAAGTTAATTTGTATTGTTGAAGCTTCGCATGTCTGTTTTTGAAAATTAACCATTCCAAATAGTTGTTTTGTGTCACTCGGTGTGCCTGTTGTATGTTCCATCACATCAGAAGTAGCCTGTGGGGAGCCTACTATTGCAAGAACGTCTTTAAGCGAATTTACTACTCTCCGTCTTTTTTAGACTTCTGAGGGGGATGTCCATGCTTTGACAGAAGTGGACCTTTTCATCTCCACCCAGAGGATCAAAGTTCTGAATGCAGACACCCAGGTAAGCAAACAGTCCCATCACTGCAGTATTAATGACAGGGCCACGAAATCATTTTGATGGGTCAAAGTCTATGTCAAGGTTCCAGATAACATCCGAACTAAATCAAATTCCAAGTCAAAGCTCCAATTTATTTCCAGGGCTATTTTGGCACCCACACAGGGAAACCTGAATCTGAGCTTGCCACTCAGTTGAAAGTTCACATCCCTTGTCGCCCCCCCCCCCCCACAAACCTGTTATGTTGCCCACTCAGGTTGTGCCAGCATGGACAGTCCTTTCTACGCTTCCACCCAGGTGTGTGGGCATAGGATGACCTTGAACCACTCGGAAGGATGCTGTTTGGCTGCATCTGTTCCCTCCTGAAATCCTGCTTCCCAAATTTCATAAGAACATAAGAACCTAAGAAGAACCCTGCTGAATCAGGCCAAAGCCCATCGAGTCCAGCATTCTGTGTCCCACAGTGGCCCACCAATTGTCCATGGGGATCTTGAGCAGAAAGAGAAGGCAAGACCCTCCCTTTCCCTTGACCCCCAATGAATGGTACCCAAGGGAATCCTGCCTGCCTCAACCAACATAGAAGCGGCACTTGGACATCCCTTTCAATCATCACCATGGATACACTTGGCATCCATGAATCTGTCTAACCCTGCCTTGAAACTATGAAGGCTGACAGCTGTCACGACCTCTTCTGGAAGTGAATTCCATAAACCAAGGACCCTCTGGGTGAAGAAATATTTCCCTTGATTTGTCCTCACTTTCTTACCTATGAGCTTTAGGGAGGGTCCCCTTGTCCTAGTATTGTGTGATAGAGAAAATGATTTTTCTCTATCCCCCTTTTCCATCCCATGCATGATTTTATACACTTCGATCAAGTCACCCCTTAAACGCCGTCTTTCAAGGCTGAAGAGACCAAGGCGTTGCAACCTGGTTCCATAAGGGAGGGGCTCCATTTCCTTGATCAAGTTTCCATAAACATCAGGTCTTCTGTAGATAATGTGGCAAGCTGTTAATTTATCACCAACCTTTGCTCCGGCAAAAATTCCAGCAAGTGTCCCATTCAGACACTCTAGAAGAGCTAACTCTTTCTCTTCTGCAATCCAGCTGGTTGGACAAGTACGTAGTGGAAAGAGAAGATAGAGGAGACCAATTCCCTGCCCAACTTTAGCTGTGACTTTGCCCAAAGGCAGATGGGCTTTAAGACAGGCGCCTTCTCTCATTTGAGATGAAGGTTGGATCTTCGTCAGAAGAATTCTCCATCCAGTGTGGCCTTGTCTTGAGAATGATGAGAGTTGAAATCAGACGGAGAAAGGCTGCACGGATCTCAGCTTTTGGCCAAAAAGATACATCTACGTTTCTTCCTCAGTCGCAATCCCACAAGTCAAAACAGAGATTTTGAAATCTTTGTTCTTGTCCGAATGCTGCTTCTGAGCCAAATTCAGTTTCCTTTCAGTTTACTAGATCTGCAAAATTATTAAATGCAAGAATGGGCTGCAACGGGCTGGTTTTTTCCCAATCCCCATCATGACTGCAGTCACTGTGTGAGACAGTTGCTAAACAAGGATTTATTTTCCCAGGCCTGGAAAAACGACTTCTCTCTGCAAACATTTCATGCTACTTTCTGGTAGACAAAATTGAACGGGTCCAAAGACGGGCTACAAGAATGGTGGAAGGTCTTAAGCATAAAACGTATCAGGAAAGACTTCATGAACTCCATCTGTCTAGTCTGGAGGACAGAAGGAAAAGGGGGGACATGATCGAAGCATTTAAATATGTGAAAGGGTTAAATAAGGTTCAGGAGGGAAGTGTTTTTAATAGGAAAGTGAACCCAAGAACAAGGGGACACAATCTGAAGTTAGTTGGGGGAAAGATCAAAGGCAACATGAGAAAATATTATTTTACTGAAAGAGTAGTAGATCCTTGGAACAAACTTCCAGCAGACGTGGTTGGTAAATCCACAGTAACTGAATTTAAACATGCCTGGGATAAACATAGAGCCATCCTAAGATAAAATACAGGAAACAGTATAAGGGCAGACTAGATGGACCATGAGGTCTTTTTCTGCCGTCAGTCTTCTATATTTCTATGTTTCTATGTAGTGGGTTTTTCAAGGCAGGCAGCTGTTTTGAGTCATTTTAAAAAAGGCCTGGTTGTGGCTGTCGTGCAGCCCTGGCTTTATTCCTGGCATTGAATCAAAGGACAAACTGTAATGGAGCAAGCCAGCCGATGGAGCAAATGAATTTCATAGTTGCATTTCATTGCTGCATGTAAATAATGAAAGCCACTGTAGACGCAGGCACACCGGTGGCCTGCTTTGTGCCTGATCCACCGTAGCTAAAAGCAAGACCGGAGGTGTTAAAGAGAGCACCGAACAAATTAATTTCCTAGCTGCCGTGGTGAATCAGGAGTCGCTCTCTGCAGACCTCTGTTGACTTTGATGCTTAGAGCAGTCTCCTGGGGCAGAGCGGAAGAACAAAAAGTCAAACAACGCGAGAATATCAATTCTGTCTCTCATTGATCCTGGGCCCTTCTCAGTATGTCCTCAGGAAGAGTTGCAGTCTGGATGCAACTTCTTTCTCATCCAGGTGTGCTGACTGGCAATTCTCCTAGGATGCAAGAGTTGAGTTGTTTACCCAAGCAGTGAAGTCACATTCAATGATTTAAAGAAGAATATCTATCTATCTATCTATCTATCTATCTATCTATCTATCTATCTATCTATCTATCTATCTATCTATCTATCTATCTATCTCTATTGATGGGCTTTGGCTCCATTCAGCATGGCTCTTGTTATGTTCTTAATTTATATTAACTGGGAATGGAAGCAACCTTTCTCAAGTGACAGGAGACGTGCTGCTTGCTTTCTTTGTGCCCTTCTTCTAGGAAACCATGATGGACCATGCGCTGCGCACCATCTCTTACATCGCCGACATCGGCAACATCGTGGTCCTGATGGCCCGCCGCCGAATGCCTCGGTCAGCATCCCAGGACTGCATTGAGACGACCCCCGGCCTTCAAGAAGGGAAGAAACAGTACAAGATGATCTGCCATGTCTTTGAATCCGAGGATGTGAGTGAACATCGCCTGTGCTCTCTAGGGTTGACTTGATTCAGATGAACAGAGTTGGAAGGGACCTTGCAGGTCATCTAGTCCAATCCCCTGCCCTACATCTGCCTCTGCCTAGGATTGAACTCACAACCTCCTGATAATGAGGCACCTCTGGGCCACAGCAGCTGAGATAACTTGACCCTTAGTGGTTCTCCAAGGGAGATGTTACTTGCACACCTCCTACATGATCTTCTAAATTCAAGACTTGTGTGTGTGTGTGTGTGTGTGTGTGTCTTCACATAAAGAAGGTGTTCCACCAACTGAGTAATTCTTTTACACCTTCACGCAGACCTCTCTTTGCTGCAGCTCCTCAGTCAACTGTATTTTATGGTGGAGAAGGAGGGTTGCAGAACAGATGAAATATTAAAAAGGCAAACCATACGATTGCAGAACAGGAGTCTGAATTTTAAAAGTTATGGTTTGGTTCCAGAATAGTGACTAGAAGGATGAATAATGTTAAATGGCTCCAGTGAGCATTTAATTTTGGTTCTACTTACAGGTGCTTTTAAAATTAGAAGTCCATGTCATAGTCCACAGCAGAGACTTAGACTGTCTCTGCTCTAGTGACATCTAGTGGCCAAGAGTTGATTATTTTTCATAGCTTAAATTACCACGGCAGAAATTCCACACAAGATACCATGGTATACAAATCTAATAAATAATAATAATAATAATAATAATAATAATAATAATAATAATAATAATAATAATAATAATAATTATTATTATTATTATTATTATTATTATTATTATTATTATTATTATGTCAGTACAACACAGCAAACGAGATCACTGCTGGATTCCGTATTTCATCACCAGTCGGGCGCTTCCCAAGCACCTAGGACTGCGTGATGTAGCGGCGAATTATGTTTGCCGATCCCAGTAAAGGGGCCTTTTGCAATTGACAGATTGAGATTTTGTCAATTCCGATGTCTGCTGAGATCCTTTGGCCCTGCGCCCAGCGTGCCAAGGACCACTGGGACCACTTTCACGGGCTTATGCCAGAGTCGTTGCAGCTCGATTTTTAGATCTTCGTATTTCTCTAGCTGCTTCTCCTCAATTCTGCTGTCCCCTGGGATTGCGATGTCGATGATCCATACTTTCTTTTTCTCCACAATCACAATGTCTGGTGTGTTATGCTTCAGAATTCGGTCAGTCTGAAGTTGGAAGTCCCACAGTAGTTTTGCTTGCTCATTTTCGACCACTTTTTCAGGCTTATGATCCCACCAGTTCTTTGCCACTGGTAAATGGTAGTTCCGGCACAAGTTCCAGTGGATCATCTGTGCCACAGCATCATGTCTGTGCTTGTAGTCAGTCTGTGCGATCTTTTTGCAGCAGCTGAGTATGTGATCGATTGTTTCATCTGTTTACATAGTCTGCACTTTATTATTATTATTATTATTATTATTATTATTATTATTATTATTATCATTATTATTGTGAACAATTAGGACCACACTTTGCAAAATATCCATGTCATAACCTTTGCTAAGGCAGAGTTGAACCCAACTGTTGAAAACCATGAATTGTCCTTCTCTTCTATTTCTAAGAAAGTCAAAACATTCCAATAGTACAACTAGAACAATGTTTGTTTTTTTCCAATTCCCTAGCCATCTTGAAAAACATTGACCCAGAACATGGAATTTTAAAAATTTTGAATAAAGGGAAAGGAATATAAGATGCACCTGAATTCCCAGCCTCTTTTAGGGAGGAGAAAGGTGTGTCTTATACTCCGAAAAACACATTAGTTCATTTTTCCCCCCCTACAAGTCTCGATCTAAACAGGTTCCACTTCTACAGTGGTAGCTGGGGCAAAACAACAGCATTGTGCATGGGGATCCCACCAGTTTCAAGAATAGGATGGGTCAATCTCTACAGTTGGCCCACAAGTGCCCAGGTTCGCCTGGTGCACCAATTGCAGCCCTATTTGGACCGGGACTCACTGCTCACAGTCACTCATGCCCTCATCACCTCGAGGTTCGACTACTGTAACGCTCTCTACATGGGGCGACCTTTGAAGAGTGTTCGGAAACTTCAGATCGTGCAGAATGCAGCTACGAGAGCAGTCATGGGCTTCCCCAGGTATGCCCATTTTACACCAACACTCCGCAGTCTGCATTGGTTGCCGATCAGTTTCCGGTCACAATTCAAAGTGTTGGTGATGACCTATAAAGCCCTTCATGGCACCGGACCAGAATATCTACGGGACCGCCTTCTGCTGCACGAATCCCAGCGACCTATTAGGTCCCACAGAGTGGGCCTTCTCCGGGTCCCATCAACTAAACAATGTCGGTTGGCGGGCCCCAGGGGAAGAGCCTTCTCTGTGGTGGCCCCGACTCTCTGGAACCAGCTCCCCCCAGAGATTAGAACTGCCCCTACCCTCCTTGCCTTTCGTAAACTCCTCAAAACCCACCTTTGTCATCAGGCATGGGGGAACTGAGATATCTCCCCCGGGCCTATATAATTTATGTATGGTACGTTTGTAAGTATGTCTGCTTAAAAATGGTTTTTTTTTTCACTATTTTAAATTTTAAATTGTAAATTATTAGATTTGTCATGAACTGTTTTATTGTGTTGTGAGCCGCCCCGAGTCTACGGAGAGGGGCAGCATACAAATCTAATTAATAAGTAAGTAAGTATGTAAGTAAGTAAGTAAGTAAGTAAGTAAGTAAGTAAGTAAGTAAGTTTCAAGTTTCAAGTTTTATTGGATTTATATGCCGCCCCTCTCCGAAAACTCGGGGCGGCTAACAACAATCATAAACAATGTACAGTAAAATCCAATACTAAAAGCAAATTAAAACCCCTTAATATATAAAAACCAAACATACATACAAGCATACCATATACTGTATACAGTTGTAATGGCCTACGGGGAGAAAAAGTCTCAATTCCCCCATGCCTGGCGGCAGAGGTGGGTTTTAAGTAGCTTACGAAAGGCAAGGAGGGTGGGGGCAATTCTGATCTCTGGGGGGAGTTGGTTCCAGAGGGCCGGGGCCGCCACAGAGAAGGCTCTTCCCCTGGGTCCCGCCAAGTGGCATTGTTTAGTTGACGGGACCCGGAGAAGACCCACTCTGTGGGACCTAACTGGCCACTGGGATTTGTGCGGCAGAAGGCGGTCCCTGAGGTAATCTGAAGTAAGTAAGTAAGTATGTTGTTCCTTTCCAAAGCTGATGGTTTCTTTCCCTCTTCCCCTTCGCTTGAAGGCCCAGCTGATTGCCCAATCGATCGGACAAGCCTTCAGCGTGGCCTATCAGGAATTTCTCCGGGCCAACGGCATCAACCCCGAAGATCTAAGTCAGAAAGAATACAGCGACATCATCAACACCCAGGAAATGTATAATGATGACTTGATTCACTTCTCCAACTCGGAGAACTGCAAAGAGGTGATGGCTTCCCCCCCCCCTGAACTGGGTTATTTTGGGGGGTTGGTGGTGGGGAACCTTTTAGCATTGGAAGCTCCTTCGACCTTCCCTTGCTCATAACTGCTGAGAACTCAGAAGGAGTTTTAAGAGGTCGTTTGCAAATCTGCTTTTAAGCCTCCAGGATAGAAGAGTGAAATTAGGTTTACTGAGATGTTGACCAGGGCTACCACATCTGAGAATAGAATAGAATAGAACAGAACAGAACAGACAATAGAATAGAACAGAACAAAACAAAACAGAACAGAACAGACAATAGAATAGAATAGAAAAGAATAGGAATAGAATAGAACAGAACAGAACAGACAATATAATAGAATAGAAAAGAATAGGAATAGACTAGACTAGACTAGAATATAGAGTAGAATAGAATAGAATAGAATTCTTTATTGGCCAAGTGTGATTGGACACACAAGGAATTTGTCTTTGGTGCAGATGCTCTCAGTGGACATAAGAGAAAAATATACATTTGTCAAGAATCATGAGGTGCAACACTTAATGATTGTCATAGGAGTCAGATAAGCAATGAAGAAGCAAACAATATTAATAAAAGTCTTAAGAATACAAGCAATAAGTTACAACCACACAGTCATAAGTGGGAGGAGACGGATGATAGGGACGATGAGAAGAAACTAGTAGTAATAGTAGTGCAGACTTAGTAAATAGTTTGACAGTGTGGAGGGAATTATTTGTTTAGCAGAGTGATGGCATTTGGGAAAAAACTGTTATTGTGTCTAGTTGTCTTGCTGTGCGGTGCTCTGTAGCGACGTTTTGAGGGTAGGAGTTGAAACAATTTATGTCCAGGATGCAAGGGGTCAGTCAATATTTGCATAGCCCTCTTTTTGACTCGTGCAGTCCACAGGTCTTCAATGGAAGGCAGGTTGGCATCAATTGGTTTTTCTGCAGTTCTGATTCTCCTCTGAAGTCTGTGTCGGTCTTGTTGGTTCTTGTTGAGTGGCATAAATCCAAAGTATCCTCTAGAAAAAAGCAACACTTTTCCTGTATCTCTTTCTTTCATTCTTGTGCAACACTCAGAGTCATTTTTTTGTGAGGTGGGTCGCCATATAGTTATAGATGGATGGATGCATGGATGGATGGATTGATCGATGGGTCAATGGATTGACGGATGGATGAACAGGTTTTCTGTTGTTGATTTTGGACAACAAAAGGGCGAATTATTTACCTGTTTTAAGAAGCCTTGGAGGACCACAGGGTGTCTAATATTTGGAAAGTCATTTTAGAGGAGAAAAACCCTACTGGAACGAGCTGCATAAGTATAACCACGAGGCAAGTCAGCGCTATAACCCCAACAGCTCGGGCTGTGTGTAAGCAATATGCTTGGACATTGAAAAGCAGCCAAAGGAATGGGAAGCGAAGCCAAAATATACAAGTCAGGTGGAAATTGGATTTTAAATCAATACCGGGGGAAGGGTAAATAAATTGTAATCTACTCAGATACAGGACGAGGAGGAGAGCACGCATGCTCCGTGGTTCGTGTTTTTGACCGTGGTTTGCATTGCTGGAGAAGGTCAATAATAAACGAGGTTTTTCTTGAAGGAGTCACGATGTGAAGTGGGAAGGAGGATGAAGTGGGGGGGGGGAATGTTGGCCAAACAGAGGCAGGATGGAAGTCACCTTCCTTAATGTGACATTTTTCTGGTTCCTGTTGTGAGGGGTCCACCTCCAGCTCAGCTGCTCATGGATTTTGAGGACCAGGAGAAAGAGGAATATTTATTTATTTTTTATTTTATTTATTCATTTGTCCAATACACAAATACATAGGAAGAAAATAGACATGAAGTAATATATATAAGGGTAAAGTGAACTTAGAGGAGAGGATATATGAAAGAAAGAGAATATATACGATAAGTGAAAGAAAGGAAAGACAATTGGACAGAGGACGAAAGGCACACCAGTGCACTTATGTACGCCCCTTACTGGCCTCTTAGGAACCTGGAGAGGTCAATCATCGAGAGTCTAAGGGAGAAATGTTGGGGGTTAGGGGTTGACACAATTGAGTCCGGCAATGAGTTCCAGCGCTTCGATAACTCGATTGTTGAAATCATATTTTTTACAGTCAAGTTTGGAGCGGTTTGCATTAAGTTTGAATCTGTTGCATGCTCTTGTGTTGTTGCGGTTGAAGCTGAAGTAGTCATTGACCAGTAGGAATACTGGTGTCGCAGTCCAGTGTTCTTGCCATCTGAGTCTGAGAGTGAGAGTGAAGGGGAATTGGAGACTGGGGAACAACCAGAGACTGTAGAACACCCCTCCCATAGTTAGGGCATTGCCTGAGTCAGAGGACGATGGGGACTTTGAGGACCTTCTCTTAGATGCGAGGGTCAGAAGGATGAGAGCCAGGCATGAAGATCTCTCTAGAAGGGGTTCTAGACATTGATTAGGTCTATGGGACTATATAGGACAGGCTGATGGGAGAAGAGGCCTGGCAAGCAACGTTCATCTTGAAGACGGAGCTTCGAGAGACTGCGCCTGAATTCCTGGATCTCTGTTCCTGTTTTTACAGAAGATAGTTTATCAATACTCATTCCAAACAGTGAGTGAAGTGAGAAAAAACAGACACAACTAATTAGTGAACATGCCTTTAGCCGGCATGTTTCTCGGAGGTTTATCTATGCTCCATACCCAGACACTCCATCAGCTTGAAAATACTTTAGACTTGAATTATTTCTTGCAAGACTTTGTAAAATAATAATCCTTTGCTTTGATGTAATCTTTCCAGTGGGTGTGGGGGGGGGTTGCTTTCTAATAATAATTGATCCGTCAGACAGAACAGTTCCTAGTCTTGGTAGATTCCCAACAACCATGTCTTCTTCTCAAGAAAATAGCAGTCAACCTCGATTGAGCCTGGACTAACATGCCTGGACCAGAAACCACCTCCTGTTTCTGCAGATGTTCTACAAGCATTCATTCTCTCTGCTCTTCTGTCTTCCAGCTGCAGATCGCCAAACACAAGGGGGAGATCCTCGGTGTGGTGGTTGTGGAGTCTGGCTGGGGGTCCATTTTGCCCACGGTCATCCTGGCTAACATGATGAACGGAGGGCCAGCTGCCCGTTCAGGAAAGCTCAGCATCGGAGACCAGATTATGTCCATTAATGGGACCAGTTTGGTTGGCCTTCCCTTAGCAACCTGCCAAGGAATCATTAAGGTACCCATCTGTCCTTGTGTTGGGTCAGCTGGTCAGCTTGGAGGATGGAATGACTCTCGTTGGCTTCCTACATTAATTCCGCCTATTGCCGTATTGACATATCGGCTAGGTTCTGACACTGTCTCAACCTTTTCACCAAATTTGCAATGTAGTAGAAAGTAATGCACCACATTTTTCCCTTCAACGATTATTTATTGAACACAATGAAACTTACACATGAGAAAAAAATGATGTTTCTTCTACACTCCCGATTTTTCCATGTAATCTCCATCCCGTTCTGTGGCCTTCCTCCAGCGAGACACAAGGGCGTCTATGCCCTGTTGGTACCACTCCTTGTTCTGCTCATGAGGCCATTTCTGCCCTGCAATGGCCTCCCCCTCTGTGTCCAGCGACTAACCGTACTTCTGTTGACTGCGGATTCTTCATAAACTCTACACAAACGTTTGTGAATGTTCCCACAGTTTTTTATTCCGCAATGAGAAATTCAATGACGACAGACTGCTTGTAATGTTCATCGCTTACAGACGCCATTTCGACACATGGCTGCAGCTATGCTATCTGTCTGAAAAAACACAAAATTTACACACACACTCCTGACAATTCAAATAATGTCTACCTAGAGTTTTGTATTCATACCATAGGCTGAGTAAAAAAAATGTGGTGCACTACTTTCTGGGCGACCCTCGTACATTAATTCCTCCTATTGCCGTATTGCCATATTGACTAGGTTCTGATATCTGTCTCAACTGTTGGCCAAATTTGCAATGTATGTTGAGCCACAAACTGCCCAGGTGAGTTCTGACCACATGTTGCGGATCCCTAACCATCATTTAAAGTAGGTCTGTTGTGACATTTTGCAAAGGATGCATATTACATCTGTTGCCTCCTTTGGTGGGGTGATGACATGATTTCCCCCCCAACCTCCTTGTGACCCATTCGAGACGTCCATCTTGTCTAACTTGCTTTGCTTGGTGAGATCATTACTGGTGAGCCTTGGTGGCGCAGTGGTTAGAGTGCAGTACTGCAAGCTGCTTCTGCAGTTCACCAGTTCGAATCTCACTAGGCTGAAGGTTGACGCAGCCTCCCATCCTTCCGGGGGGGGGTCAAATGAGGACCCAGATTGTTGGGGGCAAGAGGCTGACTCTCTTTAAATTAGAGAGGGCTGTAAAGCATTGTAAAGTGGTATATAAGTCTAAGTGGTTTTGCTACTATTAACTTTGAGTGTCTTCTGCAGGGTCTTAAGAATCAGACGCAAGTGAAATTGAACATTGTCAGTTGTCCTCCGGTCACCACTGTCCTAATCAAGCGCCCAGATCTGAAATACCAGCTGGGCTTCAGTGTCCAGAATGGAATTGTGAGTCTCTTTGTTCTTTCCATCCTGGGTATGAAAAGTGGGGCTGGGATGGAAGAGGGCAACCCAATACTTGGGTGTCTTTGTCTTGTCATTGTCAAGGTTTCATGTAACATCCGAACTAAATCAAAGTCCGAGTCCAAGTTCTCCTCAAAGTTCCAATTTATTGCCGGAGCCATTCTGGCACCTACAGCCGCCCCAAGTCTTCAGAGAGGGGCGGCATACAAATCTAATAAATTATCATTATTTATTATTATTGGGAAACCTGAATCGGAGTTTCCCACCCAGTTGAAAGTTCACGTCCCTTGTTCCCCCCACCCCCAAACGTGTCACGTTGTTCACTCAGATTGTGCCAGCGTGGCCAGTCCTCCTTCCGCTTCCGCCCAGGTGGGTGGCCATAGGATGACCTTGAACTTCTCAAAAGGATGCTTTGTGACTGCATCTGCTCCCTCCTGAAACCACCCCCTCCCCTCCAACATCAGGCCTTCTACAGATAGTGTGGCAAGCTGTTGATTTTCACCAACTTCTGCACCGCCTTGACAGTCGTGTGGACAAACCATGGTTGTCTGCCACAGAAACTAGGTGTCCTCACAAACGTTGGTGCCTTCACCTGACTTGCAGTGAGCATCCAAATTATATAGAGAGCAGGAATAGCCTCCTCCACTTTCTTTTCAGGGGAACATTTGGGTTCTGGTGATGTTTTAGTCCGCAACAGGTCAGAATTCAGAATAATCCACCTTTGACTTATAATTCTGATCTGATCAGAGACAACCAGATGGGGATTCCAAGTTTGGCCATCGTATTTGTAATGTTCACCCACACGAGAGGGAGAATAAAGCATGTGGGAGCATCAAAGAAGGTCCAGAATGGTCCATGGCCAACTATCACGACACCAAAATGATTTCATAGCTGAGTTCATGTCATCGTGCCATGGCCACAATTAATGTCCTGATGTCTTCTGTTGAGATCATGTACATCTCTCTCTCTCTCTCTCTCTCTCTCTCTCTCTAATCTGTCTGTCTGTCTACCTACCTACCTACCCACCCTTCTCGAGGTGAGTCAGGGTGGCATTGTGGCATCGGTCATCACACATATTTCTCTCCCCCACCCCCACCCCCTGGTACAGGTAACCTTGGGAGGTTCTTTAAGCTCTTCATCACATCTAGGGTATCTGGTTGGTTCCTGAGAAAAGTGTCCGGAAAGGACACTATCTACAATTTGAAGAAACCTGGGGAAATGGCAAAGCCCTCTTGTCTATGGGGACATGGAGGCTGATATTTCATTCTTCAGGACAGGATGTTGGGGTTCCTGGCTCCTTCTCCTTTAAAAGAAAATGCTTCCAATCCAGATGTTTGTGCCAGAAGTCTTATGCAGCTTTGGCCACCCGTTATAGAATCACCAGATGGCTTCGGAATTGTTTTTATCATCCGCTACAGCTCTTTTTAATTGTCGCTTAGTACCATCTAGTGGCTGTAACATATATTCACGATTAAGGCAAAATTGGCGGCGTCTCCTGGTGCAGAAATCTAAGCCATCATTTGCTCTTCGTGGCTGTTACTTCTACACAGCAACCTCAAATCGATGCCTTGCAAATAAGGTGGGATTTCTACAGGATTCCAGGTGCTGAGAAATACCCCAGAGGGGGCTATAAGGACCAAGCCGCTTGGGGATTTTTCCATAGGAAATTTTGCTCATAAATAAACAAAATGTTTTTTTAAAAAATCAGATATCCATTAATATAAAGTAAGAAAGAAAAAAGAAAGAAGAAGAAGCAAAAGAAATTGCTAATATAATGTAAAAATCAAGCTTTTGATCATGTGTTTTCTGTGGGTCCATCTGTCTATGGTAATCTGAATTCTTAGTGCTCTTAATCACCCATTATTTAATCTCCTCCTCCTCCTCTTCTTCTTCCCCTTCCCCTCCTCCTCCTTCTCTTTCCTCTTCTTCCTCTTCCTCTACTCCTCGCTCCTCCTCCTCCCCTTCTTCTTCTTCCTCTTCCTCCTCTTCTTCCTCTTCCTCCTCCTCCTCCTCTTCTTCTTCCTCTTCTTCTTCTTCCTCTTCTTCTCCTCCTCCTCCTTCTTCCTCTTTCTCTTCTTCCTCTTCCTCCTCCTCCTCTTCTTCTTCCTCCTCTTCTTCTTCTTCCCCTTCTTTTTCTCCTTCTCCTCCTCCTCCTTCCTCTTCCTCCTAATATCTCCTCTTCACATGGCAAGAAAGCATCAGACCCGCTTTCTCCAGGAACCTGCTTCAAACCTTCCAGCCTATTTGCTGCACCGTATCACCTTCCTAACAGGCTTTTTCAAGAGAGAGCTTCTCAGAGTCAGCATGTATCCAAGAACCGGAATTAAAGGCCCTTTGTATGCGCGTTGAGTGCGCGCAGGGACCTATTCCCATAGCAACCATTTCTACGCTCTTCTACAGCTGGCACTCACAGGAAGTGTGGCGTTTCCTTTGGGGAAAGCACACACTTCAAAGCTCGGGGAGGGTCCCGAGGCTTTCGGAGGATTCCCTGACAATTGTGTAGTGGTAGTGATTCCTGACAGTCTCAAAATGGGTGAGCAGTGTGGTCGGGCAGTAGGAAAAGCAAGTAGGATGCTTGGCTGCATAGCTAGAGGTATAACAAGCAGGAAGAGGGAGATTGTGATCCCCTTATATAGAGCGCTGGTGAGACCCCATTTGGAATAATACTGTGTTCAGTTCTGGAGACCTCACCTACAAAAAGATATTGACAAAATTGAACGGGTCCGGAGACTGGCTACAAGAGTGGTGGAAGGTCTTAAGCATAAAATGTATCAGGAAAGACTTAATGAACTCAATCTGTATAGTCTGGAGGACAGAAGGGAAAGGGGGGACATGATCGAAACATTTAAATATGTTAAAGGGTTAAATAAGGTTCAGGAGGGAAGTATTTTTAATAGGAAAGTGAACACAAGAACAAGGGGACACAATCTGAAGTTAGTTGGGGGAAAGTTCAAAAGCAACGTGAGAAAATATTATTTCACTGAAAGAGTAGTAGATCCTTGAAACAAACTTCCAGCAGACATGGTTGGTAAATCCACAGTCGCCGAATCTAAACACGCCTGGGATAAACATAGATCCATTGTAAGATGAAATACAGGAAATAGCGTAAGGGCAGACTAGATGGACCATGAGGTCTTTTTCTGCCGTCAGTCCTCTATGTTTCTATTGTTCTCCTTTACTGCACAAACCGGTTGGTTAGAATTTGTGTTCAATTAGGAGAGAGAGGAACTGGGGGGCTGAGACCTGGGAGATCCTTTCTTGGTCAATCCAGACCTCCAGATTGTGCTAAGGGGGCATCTCCAGAGTTTGTGGAGGCCTTGGTGGACATCTCATGACCCAACTAGAGAACATGATCAGTGCTCCATTTCATGGCTTCAATTGCAAATGTTTAAATCTAAGATCAACTCTGCTGCTGCTTCAACAACTTCCTTCCCTATTGATGTTGGGTTGGCATTGCCCACTGAGATCATCATAGCTTCCTATGTCCGGATATACAGAGCCACGCAGTAGGACTTAACGAGATACCAGAACTTATAATGTGGCAATTTAGGAACCAGTGCAAAGAAATAACGATGCCATTTTTGTAGCAAACAGTAGTAAACAGTTTTACTCTTCAGTGAAATCAAAATATACTGCTCAAAAAAATAAAGGGAACCCTCCAAGAATCCATCCTAGATCTGAATGAATGAAATATTCCTATCGAATCCTTTGTTCTGTACAAAGTTGAATGTGCACAACAGCCGGAGAAATTGATTGTCAATCAGTGTTGCTTCCTAAGGGGACAGCTTGATTTCACAGAAGTTGGATTTACTTGGAGTTATATTGTGTTGTTTAAGTGTTCCCTTTATTTTTTTGAGCAGTGCATCTTCTGTCTTAGTCTTCCATTGACAGGAATAAACTTTGCTTTAACTACATGCAGTAAAGCTTATTTACACGTAGTTACTAAACCAATCCAAGTTTCTCGGTATCAACACTAAAGCTCTAACTCAATAATTAACTCAAGCTCAAAATGCTCCATCCAGCCAACATAAACAGCCAACAATCATTGTAAAGTTGCTTTGCATTTTATAATGCTCTGGCCCAATCAGGTTGCGGTTTACACCCTATGACTCAGCATTCATCACTGCTTGAAATGCTTCTTTTACCTTATATGGTAACATAATGGAATATCACCTCGGATTGAAGTAATCCTTGACATCCTAATGTTGAGTAACTTTTTCCCCCTCTTTGTCCACTTTTCGAAAGCAAGGGGTGAAGTTGGTAGATGATAGAAGACTGAATCCATCAACCAAAGGGAAATATGCCTAATTTCTGTAGTGTGGTAGCTAAGAAGACCTTCCTATTATTTCTCATCCTTCTGGCCAAACTGCCCTGTTTCCATTACATTGGACGTCTCTCCTTTTCTCCATCCAGATCTGCAGCTTGATGCGAGGTGGGATTGCAGAGAGAGGAGGGGTCCGGGTAGGGCATCGCATTATCGAGATCAACGGTCAAAGCGTCGTTGCTACGGCTCATGAGAAGATTGTCCAAGCCTTGTCCAACTCCGTAGGAGAGGTGAGTCTTCCCAGCGTGTGTTTCTTAAAAGCAGTGATAGCAGTGAGGGGTTCCTATGGGTACGGTCAGGTACGCAGTGCCCGTAGCAAAATTTTGATTTTTTTTCAATTTTTCCCTTCTGGGCCCTGGGTAAGTTTTTCCTATCGCAGGAAATGAGGTTGAATGTATATAATTTTAGAAGAGCTGTGACATATTTGGGCTGTTTCCGCTTTACGTATGGCTTATTATTATTATTATTATTATTATTATTATTATTATTATTATTATTATTATTTATTGGATTTGTATGCCGCCCCTCTCCGCAGACTCGGGGCGGCTAACAACTGCAGTAAAACAGTATATAACATTGTATGAGATGTATGATTGTTTTTTATATTCAGGGTTTTAAATTGTTTTTAACTATTGGATTTGTACTGTTTTGTTGTTGTGAGCCGCTCCAAGTCTCCGGAGAGGGGCGGCATACAAATCTAATTAATAATAATAATAATAATAATAATAATAATAATAATAATAATTACCAGTGGCAAAGAACTGGTGGGATCATAAGCCCGAAAAAGTGGTCGGAAATGAGCAAGCAAAACTTCTGTGGGACTTCCGACTTCAGACTGACCGAATTCTGAAGCATAACACACCAGACATCCTGATTGTGGAGAAAAAGAAAGTGTGGATCATCGACATCGCAATCCCAGGGGACAGCAGAATTGAGGAGAAGCAGCTAGAGAAATTAGTGAAATACGAAGATCTAAAAATCGAGCTGCAACGACTCTGGCATAAGCCCGTGAAAGTGGTCCCAGTGGTCCTTGGCATGCTGGGCGCAGGGCCAAAGGATCTCAGCGGACATTTGAAAACCATTGGAATTGACAAAATCTCCATCTGTCAATTGCAAAAGGCCGCTTTATTCAGATCGGCAAACATAATTCGCCACTACATCACGCAGTCCGAGGTGCTTGGGAAGCGCCCGACTGGTGATGAAATACGAAATCCAGCATAGTGATCTCGGTTGCTGTGTTGTACTGACATAATAATGATGATGATGATGATGATGATGATGATGATGATGATGATGATAATAATAATAATAATAATAATAATAATAATAATAATAATAATAATATAATATTTCAATGTTTCATCGTCCCCAATTCTCTTCCAAACAGATTCACATGAAGACAATGCCTGCTGCTATGTTTCGGCTGCTGACCGGTCAAGAAACTCCACTCTACATCTGAAAAGGAAGCTCGGCTGCTCCTCCAGCAAACCGTATCCTGCTGCCTAAGCTTAAACTTCCAAGAAATGTTGTATTTTGTAGGAAACGGGCAGAGTTTGAACCCAATACTGGACATGCTGGACCCTCAACGGATCCAGTTCCTTGGCCTTTGATTTTTTCTGTTGCGTTTGTTTCTTAGTTGACCTCTCTCTCTCTCCTTTGAAACTCTTTGCCAAAAAGATGATGACATCCTTGTTATGGCCAATAACCGCCGGCATCGTCTTTCCAGCCTCATGATCTGCAATCGCCATCTTCATGACTCAGGATGAAGGCCACCAACGATCCAAGTCCCCACGGTTGTTTGAACCTTCCAGCTGAAGAGAGAGACAAATTATTATGCACTTCAAATAGAGTGGTACCTCTACTTACGCACTTAATTCGTTCCGTGACCAGGTACTTAAGTAGAAAAGTTTTTAAGAAGAAGCCATTTTTCCCATAGGAATCAATGTAAAAGCAAATAAGGCGTGTGATTGGGGAAACCACAGTGAAGGTGGAGGCCCTGTTTCCTCCCAGGAGATTCCTAGCAGGGCCCCACGGAGGCTTCTCCCTGCCTTTTCCGGCCCTGTTTCCTCCCAGGAGATTCTTAGAGAGGCTCCACAGAGGGTTCTTCCCACCTTTTCTGGCCCTGTTTCCTCCCAGGAGATTCTTAGAGAGGCCCCACGGAGGGTTCTCCCCACCTTTTCCGCCCCTGTTTCCTCCCAGGAGATTCTTAGAGAGGCCCCCACGGAGGGTTCTCCCCACCTTTTCTGGCCCTGTTTCCTCCCAGGAGATTCCTAAAGAGGCCTCATGGAGGCTTCTCCCCAACTTTTCCGGCCCTGTTTCCTCCCAGGAGACTCATAGGGAGGCCCCAGGGAGGCGTCTCCCCACCTTTTCTGGCCCTTTTTCCTCCCAGGAGATTCCTAGAGAGGCCCCATGGAGGCTTCTCCCTGCCTTTTTCGGTTACAGTTTTGGAGGCTCGGGTTTGTAAGTGGGAAACGGTTCTTGAGAAGAGGCAAAAAAAATCTTGACCACCCGATTCTTATCTAGAAAAGTTCGTAAGTAGAGGCACTTTGTAGGTAGAGGTACCACTGTAGTTTACTCTAAGGGGATCCCAGCATGTCCATAGTCCTCTGTCCGTCTCTGCCATCTTCAGCCACGAGGCCCGTGTGGACGAGTCCATGGAAACCAGGACCTTTCCACGTGGGGGAGGCTTCCGCTGGACTGCGCCTTCCCAACACCGCGGACGCCAGGGAGGGTGTGTTGTTGCAATGACTGAGAATGGGTGGCGTTTTAAAGGGGGCGCTAGAGGGGGCGTTTGGGGTGGGTGGGGTGGGAGCCTGTCCGTTGCTATCAAATGAGGAAAAAAACAATACCCTGCTGTTGTCATTGGTATCCTTATTGTCACGTGACTTTTGATGAGACGTGGTTTGTATGTGGAGTAGAAAGATTTCAGAGTGAATGTGAGTGATATGGGGGGAAAAAGAACACAACAACACCTTTTTTTGGGGGGGATTCTTAATATCCCCTTAACAGGGACAAAAAAAAGCCGCAAAATAATCTTTGCAATACGAATGCGGGATATTTATTTCAACAAGATGCATTTCAGTTTTGGAAGGACGGAACCTTTTTAAACGTTGAAAATACCGTTCCTAGAGTTTTGCAAGCCAGGAAGAAAAACCAGGGAGAAGAAGGCTCCTCTTTTCTCGTCCCACCACCGTCCATATCACCCTTCCGTTGACCTTCAGTTCACTCTCAAAAAGCCATGCTTAAATGTGACTTTTTATATTAAAAAAACAAATGTTGAATATCGTTCTGTTTGTCTCCGATTCTCCTGAGCCAACTCGTCTGAATGTAAAACGAATGCAGAGTCTTTGCCATCTGCAGTATTAAGGTTTGTGGCAACGATAAACCAAGGAATGGTACCATGTGTTCATTATGAGATAAATGTCAACTGATGTAAAATATTTTTGTCTGGATTTTTTTCCCTCTCTCCTGGGATCGAAAGAAAAAAAAATGACCCTGTGACCAAAAAAAGGAAAGCCTTAGCCTATCGTAACAAAAACCATAGCATTACTCTACGTCAAAGAGTAACACCATAGAAACATAGAAGACTGACGCCAGAAAAAGACCTCATGGTCCATCTAGTCTGCCCTTATACTATTTCCTGTATTTTATCTTACAATGGATATATGTTTATCCCAGGCATGTTTCAATTCAGTTACTGTGGATTTACCAACCACGTCTGCTGGAAGTTTGTTCCAAGGATCTACTACTCTTTCAGTAAAATAATATTTTCTCATGTTGCCTTTGATCTTTCCCCCAACTAACTTCAGATTGTGTCCCCTTGTTCTTGTGTTCATTTTCCTATTAAAAACACTTCCCTCCTGAACCTTTTTTAACCCTTTAACATATTTAAATGTTTCGATCATGTCCCCCCTTTTCCTTCTGTCCTCCAGACTATACAGATGGAGTTCATGAAGTCTTTCCTGATATGTTTTATGCTTAAGACCTTCCACCATTCTTGTAGCCCGTCTTTGGACCCGTTCAATTTTGTCAATATCTTTTTGTAGGTGAGGTCGCCAGAACTGAACACAGTAGAGCATTGTTGCATGCACAAGGGACCCTAGGAGATCATTAATCGCTATACTATACTCACTAATAAATTTGCAGCAATGAAAACAGTGCAGCTTCACTTGGTTGTTTTGCAAACCATCAAGCCAAGGTTGGTGGTATCTACGTCTCCTTTGAAGGAACCCATGGGAAGATGGGCACACACAACATCTTGGAAAAGGGCAAGGTCTTGCTGCAGAGGAAAGCATGGTTTGGCTTTTCAGACATGGGTCTTGTAGACTTCTGAGGAGTGCCAGTTGGTGAGCATCTCAACTTCCTTGAGGCTCCACTGGAGGTCACTCTAGCCTCAACCTTCAGAAGGTACTTTCCAAACATGGTAGTTTAGCTAAAGCATTTAGCATTTAGACTTATATACCACTTCACAGTGCTTTACAGCCCTCTCTAAGCAGTTTACAGAGAGTCTGCATATATTGCTCCCAACAATCTGGGTCCTCATTTGACCCACCTTGGAAGGATGGAAGGCTGAGTCAACTTTGAACCTACTGAGATTGGATCTGCAAAACTGCTGGCAGCCGGCGGTCAGCAGAAGTAGCTTGAACTCTAACCACTGCATCACTGAGATTTGCTGGACATCTGAGGGACTATTTAAAGGCTTCAAACCTTAGACGCACCTGCCATAGATGGGTGGGGAGGAGGAGGAGGAGGATAGCCAGGTGGGTTAGACTTCACCTTCTATGATTTCTAGCCAGCATAGCGAGACATTATGGGATGATATAAGTTGGGTTTTCACTGGCTACCATGCCAAAAGGAGATGTCCACATGGGTTTCCTCAAGACAATTACAGTGAAGGAAGAATGGGGGGTGTCTGGAGAAGGACCCTAAGTGAGCAGAATCCAGAACTGATCTAAAACTGGTTCGATGCCCGCTCCACCTTTCTTCGGAAGCTATCAGTGGTCTTATACAACACCAACTTTTCTTCCAATCTTCTCAAGAACTACCCAAATGGCTGGATGGATAAAATGCAACTGAATTCAAAGTTCTCCGTGAACTTCAATCATTGATGGGGAGTTTGAACTTGAATTTCCTAAGGTCCGCCAAATTGTGGAAAAAAATGGGAATTGCATTGACCCCAAACGAAAGACAATGTTAGTGACCAGGCTGGAATTTGTGAATTGGAAACCCACATTCTCAATTTTGTTCTTCTTAGTTCAAGTAACTCAACAATGACAACAGAGAGAGGGAAAAAGAGAGACAGGTTGATCTATTGCCAGTGCAAAATCATGTTTGGAAGTCGTCCGTCTCCAGAAATACCCTTTTAATTATGAAAACACTGTTCCGATTTGGTTGCAAACACTGTTTGAGGTACAATGATTAAAACGCCTCTCCTCCCTTTTACAGAAGGGTCACCGTAGCTTAGCAATAAAGTTTATTTCCTTCCCCCGCCCCCTCCCACTCTACCCCCCCCTCCCCAGCCCTCCCCAGTCTCCCTTACAAGACCCCAGACAAGACCCTTAGGTCTGAGAAAACCAAATTCCTTGGTGGGTGGAGAAAAAGTTGCGCTTCGGTGGGTTTTCTGTTTGTTAAATAAGAAGCAATTCTCTCCCCCCCCCCCAATAAAAAGAGTCTTGGTTGAATACGCAGCCATGAAGAGTTGAGCTCTCAGCTCTGGGAATAAAAATCTAGTGTTGGACTCTACAAGAGGTTGGGACCCTGGTTGACTTTCTTCTTGTGTCTTCCAAGACAGCCGTGGGAGAAGGGATGGATTGTCCGTCCGTTACCCAAGACCTCTCCTTTCCCCAAGACCTCTCCTGCAGAGTTTGCATTGCTCAGGGGAGCCAAAGGCCCGGGGTCAAAGGACGGTCTCTCGGCACACTTCAATTAGACTGTGGGGCCTTCCTCTTCCGAAGGGATGTGTGACAGGGGACCTGCGTAGGAAGGCGACAGGAGAGCTCAGGGCTCCACAGCTCTGGAGGTGGAGGTCTTCCTGGAGCCACTTTCTCGAGGGGTCCACATCCTGCTGGGAGCCCATGATGACCTGTGGGAAAGAGGCCGGGTCAAAGAAACCAGGGTGGAGAGCCCAGCAAGCCCTTGGGTTGATCGTTGTCACTGGAAGAGAGTGGGGCTGGAGGTTTATTGGGCAAAAGACTGTAAGTCATTGTGAGTTGGACAGCCATATTGAAAGAAAGAAAGAAAGAAAGAAGGAAAGAAAGAAAGAAAGGAGGGAGGGAGGGGAGGAGGAAGAAAAGAAGGAAGGAAAGAAAGAAAGAAGGAAAGAAAGAAAGGAGGGAGGGAGGGGAGGAGGAAGAAAAGAAGGAAGGAAAGAAAGAAAGAAAGAAAAAGGAAGGAAGAAAGAAAGGAGAGAAAGGAGGGAGGGGAGGCGGAAGGAAAGAAGGAAGGAAGGAAGGAAAGAAAGAAAGAAGGGAGGGAGGGGAGGAGGAAAGAAAGAAAGAAAGGGGGAGGAAGGAAAGGAGACAGAAAGAGGGATGGAGGAAGGAAGGAGACAAGTAAGGAGAGAAGGAAGGAAGGATAAAAGGAAGAAAGGGAAGAAGAAGAGAGAGGGAAGAAAGGGAAGAAGCAAGCAAGAGTGGGGAAAGAAAAGAAAGGAAGGAGACAGGAAGGGAGGGAGAGAGAGAAGGCAGGTGGGCAGGCAAGAAGGAAGGAAGGAAGGAACAAATGAATGAACGAATGAAGGAAAATAGCCATAGCCCTAGGAAGGAAGGAAGGAAGGAAGGAAGGAAGGAAGAGGAAGGAAGGAAGGAAGGAAGGAGACAGAAAGAGGGATGGAGGAAGGAAGGAGACAAGGAGAGAAGGAAGGAAGGATAAAAGGAAGAAAGGGAAGAAGAAGAGAGAGGGAAGAAAGGGAAGAAGCAAGCAAGAGTGGGGAAAGAAAAGAAAGGAAGGAGACAGGAAGGGAGGGAGAGAGAGAAGGCAGGTGGGAAGGCAAGAAGGAAGGAAGGAAGGAACAAATGAATGAATGAACGAAAGGAAGGAAGGAAGGAAGGAAGGAAGGAATGAACGAAAGGAAGGAAGGAAGGAAGGAAGGAAGGAAGGAAGGAAGGAAGGAAGGAAGGAAGGACCAGGCCATTTAAGGCACATTGATTCAACTCCTCTCTGGTCCCACCAAGTGCCTCAGAGGCAGCAACTCACCTGGTCAATGACGTTGGCGCTAAAGATGGCTTCCTCCATATGCCGTTCATCAGACTTGATGACCGACCGGATGCTGTTGACCACGTGACGCACCTCTGGGGTAAAGTTGCAGTTCGAATGTTCCAAGAATTTGGCCACCAGGACCTTAGTGTCCTTGTAGGTCTGCAGGTCCACCAAGGACCGGGGCCGCTCTTTGCAGATGCTCAAGATGACCTTTGGCTTCCGGGAAAGTTCGGCTTTTGGGGGGTCCCTGGGCTTCCCGCTTGGACCGCGTCGGTTCCCGGGGTCCTGGCAAGTAGAGGCAGCCACATGAGGACTAGACACAGGAACTAAAAGGGGCGGGGGAGGGGGACGGAGGGGAAGAAAAGGCGCTTTAACATGGTCACTCAGCTGGATGTACACCAAGTGAAGGTTTTGTGGGGCCACCACCAGGAAGGGGTTGCTGCTGCTGCTGCTGCTGCTGCTACTGGAGAAGCGACACCTGGAGGCCTGTTTCCCAACTTCTGGTGGGCCCAGTAGTCTCGTGTTTCGCCCTCCCCAGGCTCCAAAGGCTTCCCTGGCGCTGCAGGAGGGTAAAAACGCCCCCCCCATGCCTCTGGAGGTTCTTTGGAAGCCAAAAACGGCCTCCCAGAGCCTCTGCCAAGCCAAAAACCAGCTGGCCAGCACACCCATGCACATTGGAGCTGAGCTAGAGCAATGGCTTGCGTGCCAGCAGATATGGCTCCATGTGCCAACTGTGGCACCCGTACCATAGGTTTGCCATTGCTGCTCTATAAATATAGGAGACAGGAGACCTCTTGGCAGTGGTGGTGGGATAATAATAATAATAATAATAATAATAATAATAATAATAATAATAATAATTTATTGGATTTGTATGCCGCCCCTCTCGGTAGACTCGGGGCAGCTAACAACAACCATAAAACAGCATGTGACAATCCAATAATAAAACAACTAAAAACCCTTATTATAAAACCAAACATACACACAGACATACCATGCATAACTTGTAATGGCCTAGGGGGAAGGAATATCTCAGCTCCCCCTTGCCTGGCGGTATAAATGAGTCTTGAGTAGTTTACAAAAGACAGGGAGGGTGGGGGCAATTCTAATCTCTGGCTCTGGTTCCAGAGGACCGGGGCCACCACAGAGAAGGCTCTTCCACTGGGGCCCGCCAAACAACATTGTTTAGTCGACGGGACCCGGAGAAGGCCAACTCTGTGGGACCTTATCGGTTGCTGGGATTCGTGCGGTAGCAGGCAGTTCCGGAGCTTCGGGATGAGTGATGGTTAGGCAACATGTTAGTACGTCTCGGCGCAGCCTTGTGCGAAACCGTCGACATACACACAGCAGAGTTACAGCAGTGGTGTGGGAATGTGGGCTAGCCAGTAAAAGATCCAGACTTAGCATTTAACAATACTATATTTACATATATACAACACAAAGTAGCAAAAGATAACAAACCACACAGCTAAGAATATCTCAAAGTAAACTCCCTCCACAGGGAATGGTGCTGGCGCCCTCTTGTGGCCCAACCAGCCAAAGCTCTTAAAGACATATTACATCTTTACAGTTATAAACTACCATTGGTAGTTTACTACATGGCAACTCCCAAAACAGGTGAGTACCATGTACTAACACAACAGATGGAAATGGTGACCAGGAATAGAATAGAATAGAATAGAATTCTTTATTGGCCAAGTGTGATTGGACACACAAGGAATTTGTCTTTGGTGGAGATGCTCTCAGGGTACACAAAAGAAAAGAGACATTTGTCAAGAATCATGTGGTACAATACTTAACAATTGTCATAGGAGCTGTTCTTATTCCTAAAGTCTCCTTACCTTCTGTAGTAGCTAAACAGGACAAGGGGTCACTAGTGGATCGTACGATGTTGCAGATGGCGTTTTTCCTTGCCCGCTGTTGGGCCGTCCTCTTGAGGCATCTGTGGGGCAAACTGTTTACAGGCACTGAGCAGTGGGGGCAAGGGGTCTGCGGGGCAGCTGGCTGGCTGAAGACCCCACAGCACATCTTCAGTGGCTTAGACGAGAGGGCACCTTTCTCTTCTCTGGACAGTCCAAAGGAGTCTCTCTCGGCAACACTGACAGTCTCCGAGGAATAGTCCGAGAGCCGGCTATGGGACCGCGTCCGGCTACGAGACCGGTCCAGAGTGGTCTGGCTGTGGCCACTGACCTCACCGTCTGGAGAGTCTGGCGAGCAAGTGTGGGTTAACTTGCGATTGTTTAGTTGGGAGCAACTTCTGTTTCTTGGCCCTCTTCCTACGAGGCCACCTGGAGAGACACCAGAGATCAGGAATCTTCAGAGGAGAACTGTTAGGGAGAGTCTCAAAGCTCTAGGCTCCGAGAAGGAGAGATACCCTCTTATAGCTGATTGCAACACCAGTGTGCTAATTCCTTTAACCGTACATTGCTGGCTTAGGTTATATATTGTAAGACCCAACTAGTTATACACACAGTATTAACAAATATCTGGGACAATTGGGGAAAGGAACATCTTGGAAGTGCTGGGGAAAAAGGCAAAATTCCAAGTAGGCTATCTCAGGATGCTAACCTTGAGTGAAATGGGCAACAAGGAACGAGGCAAGAACCCTTCCATAGTCTTGGCTCCACCACTGAATATTATTATTATTATTATTATTATTATTATTATTATTATTATTATTATTATTATTTATTGGATTTGTATGCCGCCCCTCTCCGCAGACTCTGGGCGGCGAACAACAGTAGTACAAAACAGCATGTAAATCCAATATTAAAACAGCTAAAAAACCCTTATTTGTAAAACCAAACACACATACAAACATACCATGCATAAATTGTAAAGGCTTAGGGGGAAAGAATATCTCAGTTCCCCCATGCCTGACAGCAGAGACGGGTTTTCAGGAGCTTACGAAAGGCGAGGAGGGTGGGGGCAATTCTAATCTCTGGGGGGAGTTGGTTCCAGAGGGTTGGGACCACCACAGAGAAGGCTCTTCCCCTGGGCCCCGCCAAATGACATTGTTTAGTCGACGGGACCCGGAGAAGGCCCACTCTGTGGGACCTAACCGGTCGCTGGGATTCGTGCGGCAGAAGGCGGTCCCGAAGATACCCTGGTCGGGTGCCAACAGGGATCTCCAGCACCCTAGATTTCATTCATCAACTAATGTCTCCTCTCTACATGAATGATCTGAACCCCTTTTCCAGGGCAACCTGACTTGCCTTGTGGAGATGTGTCTTCTCAATGAATTTGTAGAAGAACTGGTGAAGCTGGAGGTGGCATTAAGGGCACCATCAGTTTAGAATCACTGTGTTCTCACAAGCTCTCCAAATTCAATCCCTCCCAAATCCCACTGACCCTTATCTGGTGCTGTCTTTGGTTTGAATTTTAGCTGGCCTGATTGTTGTCCACAGACTTAATAAATCTTCCATGCTACAACCTTATGAATGTCCCTGATTATTTGCGCCTGACATCAGTTTGGTCAACTAAAGCTGAACACTAAATTGGCCTCAGGTAAGGGTCAACACACAGACCTCAGGAGGGAGTAGGCTTGGGGTACTTGTGGGAATGCAACACCTCTATACTCTACTCAGAGAGGATCACAAAAGCATGGAGAGTAGTGGAAACTACCTTGGCAGTTGAAACCTGTTGCTGCATTTCGCTCTGCTAAGTTGGACTCTGTGATTTGCTGTTCCATACTGGTGACCTGTAAAAAGTTAGGAGAAAAATAAAATAACTCAACTATGTTGTCGTTAAGTGCACGGATGAAGAGTTTACAGCGGCTGTTTATTGAAGCTGCTGTTTGGGAAGGAAGCCAATCCACAATCCTAATATTCCCTAAATTGGAATTTCGGGAAATCTCTGAGAAAAAACAAACAAGGATGCACATCGCAAGACTTGTTTTGCTTCTCAGCTATCAAGTCTAGACACATCTCTGGATGGTGAAAACCAAACCCATCTCCATTCAGAGGAAGGACTAGAGAGACTGTGGTCTCACTAAGACCTTTGCAAAGTTGGTCCCTGCGTGTAGTTCATCATTCCAAGCAAGGCCCTCTAACCTGGTTAGTTGGAGCTTGTCTGACAACCGCCTCGTAAGGGGGAGGCAGCTCGGCTGGGTACAGAATCCCAGGGCTGTTGATGTTCACCTCGTACAACGCACTGAAGGAAGTGTGTGGAAAGTCCAAGTGGAAAGCCCTAAAACACAAAGGAGATAATGATAATATACTTATATACTGCTCCAAAAAATAAAGGGAACACTTAAGCAACACAATATAACTTCACGTGAATCAAACTTCTGTGAAATCAAACTGTCCACTTAGGAAGCAACACTGATGGACAATCAATTCCACCTGCTGTTGTGCACATTCAACTTTGTACAAAGTATTCAATGAGAATATTTCATTCATTCAGATCTAGGATGGGTTCTTGGAGGGTTCCCTTTATTTTTTTGAGCAGTATTTATTTATTTATAATTGCATTTATATGTCGCCCATCTCCGAGGACTCGGGGTGGCTTACAACACATAAAAAAGAAGAACAATAAAATATAATCGTCTAAATCCAATTAATTTAAAAAACTAATATTATTTATTAAAAGAACCCTAGCATACCCTCTCAAGCAACAAACACACATAACATTCATCGGCCAGGGGGCTAGAGTCTAATCGCCTCAAGCCTGGTGGCATAGATGAGTCTTAAGACTCTTGTGGAAGGCGAGGAGGGTGGGGGCAGTGTGAATCTTCCAGAGGGCCAGGGCCACCACAGAGAAGGCTCTTCCCCTGGGTCCCGCCAAGCAACATTGTCTAGTAAACAGGACCTGGAGAAGGCCAACTCTGTGGGACCTGACTGGTTGCTGGGATTCCTGCGGCAGGAGGCGGTCCTGCAAGTAATCTGGCCCGATGCCGTGTAGGGCTGGGTTGTGCAATGAGCAGGGTTTTCTGGGGTGGGGGGTTCAAAAAAGGGAAGACAAACAGCCCTGTCCATGCAGCCAAAGCCCCACCCTATTTTACGGGTCCCGTGTGCAACACGTTAAAAAATGGGGTGAGTTTCTGGTCCCAGGAATATGGTCCCCATCTTGACGTTCCTCACCGAAGCAGATGCTCCTGTGAAAGAGCTGCTAATAGAGCCACTACACGCCACGCTTCCATGTTTTCAATGCTCCAGCAGTTGGATCGATGGAAAGGACGACTCCAATTCATCAGGTGTCTTAATTAACCAGGCGGCCAATTAAATATACATATATTTATTGATTGGAGCCAGAGTTACTGATCCTTAAAGAAGAGCTATTGGAGTTTGGGAGAGCTTTAGCCAAGCCTAACTTGACTAATTGCCTTGCTAATTTCAGTGGGTTCAGGCGGGTCCATGTCAGAAGTCAACAGGAAGGTTTTTGTTGGACGGGAAGACATTTTTCCTTGCAAGTGATGCTTGAAGCATCATGCATAAAATGAAGAAATGGTAGGTAGATAGACAGAGAGAGATAGATGACAGATAGGTAGGTAGATAGGTAGATAGGTAGGTAGGTAGGTAGATAGATAGATAGATAGAAACAGATGATAAGATAGATGATGATAGACAGATAGTTGATATAGATATAGACAGACAGACAGACAGACAGACAGATAGAGATATAGAGAGAAAGATACACAGACACAGATAATAATAGATAGATAGATAAATAAATAGATAGATAGATAGATAGATAGATAGATAGATAGAAGACACAGATAGACACAGATGATAAGATAGATGATGATAGATAGTTGATATAGATAGATAGACAGACAGAGATATATAGAGAAAGATACACAGACACAGATAATAATAGATAGATAGATAGATAGATAGATAGATAGATAGATAGATAGATAGATAGATAGATAGATAGATAGATAGATGACAGATAGGCACAGATGATAACGTAGATGATGACAGATAGATATGTGATAGATAGAGAGAGAGAGAGAGAGACAGACAGACAGACAGACAAACAGACAGACAGACAGACAGACAGAAGACACATGTAGACATAGAAATGCTAGATAGATGATGATAGACAGATAGATAGATGGTAGATAGCAGACAGATAGAACTAACAGATAATTACAACAGTCTTCCCAATTAATAACAAAGACCAAATGAATGAAAATATCAATATTTGAGCTATTAAGACACCCGTAGCTTGTAACTTATGGGTCTCTACCTCCTAATGTTAAGCCTTCACCTGGGTTTGCTTTTGGCTCAGAGGGTCATTCAAACGCATCTCAAGCTACACTTCCCCATTTCCAAGGCAAAGAATGAAGCCAAAAGCCAAGCAAACGTCTCAATAGGGTCTGGGAAGTAGAACTGAGAAGGGATCTTCTGGGGAGATTTCAGCTGAGGTTCAGACAGAGTTCATCCCCCCAGGGAGTGTTGCCTAGTGAGCGTGTTCAGATGAAAGACTGGTCACCTTTGCGTCTCCGCGGCTGGCGTGCAAGTATATTCTGGTGGGTAATAAGGTGGTGGTGGGATGGGAGGAATGAACTCGTCAAAGTCCAACGTCTGGTGCAGGATAGTCCCATGTGGAGTCATGCAGTCGGGATTTGCAGAATGAGACCTCTGTGGCAAGAACTGGGTGGCATAAATGAGAGAAATGGAACATTGTTATTATTATTATAATCGCCAGAAAACCTAAATATTGTTCAAGCAGAGGTTGAAAGACCAGGTGCCCGGAGCAACAATTATAATCATATACAGTGGTCCCTCTACCTAAGAAGCCCTCTACTTATGAACTTTTCTAGATAAGAACCGGGTGTTCAAGATTTTTTGGCCTCTTCTCACGAACCATTTTGCACTTACAAACCCCAGCCTCTGAAACTGTAACCGGGAAAGGCAGGGAGAAGCCTCTGTGGGGCCTCTCTAGGAATCACCAGGGAGGAAACAGGGCCGGAAAAGGCAGGGAGAAGCCTTTGTGGGGCCTCTCTAGGAATCTCCTGGGAGGAAACAGGGCTGGAAAAGGCAGGGAGAAGCCTTTGTGGGGCCTCTCTAGGCATCTCCTGGGAGGAAACAGGGCCGGAAAAGGCAGGGAGAAGCCTCTGTGGGGCCTCTCTTGGAATCTCCTGGGAGGAAACAGGGCTGGAAAAGGCAGGGAGAAGTCTCTGTGGGGCCTCTCTAGGAATCTCCTGGGAGGAAACAGGGCCTCCACCCTCCCTGTGGTTTCCCCAATCGCACACATTATTTGCTTTTACTTTGATTCCTATGGGAAAAATTGCTGCTTCTTACAAACTTTTCTACTTAAGAACCTGGTCACAGAACAAATGAAGTCCGTAAGTAGAGGTACCAGTGTATATGAATTGGCCAAATAATGGTACCAAGGGGGTTGTTTTGTATGCGCCTGTCTTTCTCCATGACCTGACTGCTTTATGCAAGCCATTTTCCTTAATGTAATACGTATTGGAAACCATCCTTCATGTGCGGAGAAGACTAATTCAAGCTTTAAGTTTTAAAACCTCAAGCAGTTTAGGGCTCAATCAGCGAAAGGAATGACATCTACAACAGGAATCACACACCCCTGACAGTTGATCTATCTGCAGAATAAAGCTTTAGTTGAGTTTCTCTTCTGGTGAGGTAATTACGCAATGCATTTGAGGAAAATGCAGGGCCTTCTTGGTGATGGCACCTAGGCCTTGAAGTGCCAATGGCCTTGTTTGGGGATTCATCAGCTAATATCTTTGGGCTCAGGGAATTTAAATGACATTTCGGAAAATTAGCCGAGTGGCTGTTTAGGGCTGAGCAGCTGCTTCGCTTTCTCCTTGTGCAATATCAGAGTTGTACGGTGTTTGCCCTCTTTTTAAATGCAGCCTAGAGCTCCCTTGTGGATAAAGTGTGCTCCATAAATATTCCAATAAATGGAATTGTCTCAAAGAAAACACCGCCGACTGGCTATGTGCCACCTTCAAAGTGGCCCCTCGTTTCATTTTCACCACGCAAGGCTGTTAATGTCCTTCCCAGCCGGGGAATTGGAATTCAACCACAGTCGAAATAAAATGAGAAGTAATATTTCTTTCCTGGAGGTTTGAGAAAAATAAAGGTAAACTAATCTTCCCTCAATGCTGGGGTGAATTTGAGGCAGGCTTAGTCAAAGACTTTGGCTCCAATTTCTAAATCTCCAATTTTAGAAGATTGTTTAAACAGCAATTTCAGAAAATCAGAAATGTTGCCCATCGTTTACGGAATTCATTCGGTCACCTCAAAAAAAGGAGAGAATTGGGTTCAATTGTGGAACCTGCTGTCACGAAGCAGAGAAACTGATTTAATAGCTGCAACCATGTACAAACTTACAAAATAGAATTGCTGGGGGTAACAATATTTTCCATGCTGTTGTGGTTAGCTCTGGCCCAGCTCCTGCCCCAAGGATTGTGGATGTGGGGGAGACATCCACATGCTGCAGGCCTGTTTTGCCCTCGGTGGAATCTGCTGATGAAGGCTCCTCTGACCAAGAAGACATGAGTGACAGGGAGGAGGAGAGTGGGGCAGACAGATCAGAAGGAGATCAATTATCTAGCTCCTCCTTGGATTCGGAACAAGAGTTCATGATACAGCCACACATGCGGAGAGCGATGCATAGGCAGCAACAACTGAGAGATTATTATCAAAGAAAATCAGGCCACCTGTGGTTGGGTGGGGCTGTGGTCATTAGTGAGGCTGCTATAAATAGCAGCCTGTGGGTTTGGCCATTGTGGAGGATTATCTGATCCTTGTGTTTCGTGACTGTTTTACTGACTTTGACCTTTTGTGTGCTGATTTTTCCCTGCTTTGAAACTAAACCAGAGCAAAGTGTGTTTCACTTTGTGAAAGAAGAAGGACTGTGAATTGCCTCACAGCTGCAAGCTAAGTATCACAGAACTGATAAGGGACTTGTACAAATTACCAATTTGTTTGGAGACAAGTGCTCTTTGCTCTACAAAAAGAGTGCTCTGTTTATTTGCATTTTCGGTAGAAAGAACATTGTTTTGAATTTTCAAACGTGTGTGTGTGTCTGAAATTGTATCTGTGAATTTTTGGGAGGAGTCTACCAGAGAGCCCAACAGAACACATGTGAAGGAAGATCTGGAGATGAATAACATGACCAGCATTGGAATTCTACTATCTTGATATTTAGGGACATGGTGGTTCAGTGGTTAAGACTCTGAGCTTGTCAATTGAAAGGTCAGCAGTTTGGCGGTTCGAATCCTTAGTGCGGTGTAACCGAGTGAGCTCCTGTTACTTGTCCCAGCTTCTGCCAACCGAGAAGTTTGAAACCACGTGAAAAATTCAAGTAGAAAAATAGGGACCACTTTGGTGGGAAGGTAACAGCGGTCTGTGGGCCTTCGGTATTTAGTCATGCCGGCCATGTGACCATGGAGACGTCTTTGGACAGCGCTTAAGCATAAAACCTATCAGGAAAGACTTCATGAACTCCACCTGTATAGTCTGGAGGACAGAAGGGAAAGGGGGGACACGATGGAAACATTTAAATATGTGAAAGGGTTAAATAAGGTTCAGGAGGGAAGTGTTTTTAATAGGAAAGTGAACCCAAGAACAAGGGGGCTCAATCTGAAGTTAGTTGGGGGGAAGATCAGAAGCCACGTGAGAAAATATTATTTGACTGAAAGAGCGGTAGATGTTTGGAACAAACTCCCAGCAGACGTGTTTAGTAAATCCACAGTCACTGAATTGAAACATGCCTGGGATAAATATATATCCATCCTAAGAAAAAACACAGGAAATAGTATAAGGGTAGACTAGATGGACCATGAGGTCTTTTTCTGCCGTCAATCTTCTATGTTTCTATGGCTTTGAAACAGAGATGAGTAGTATTTATTTGTTTGTTTGTTTGTTTCTTTGTTTGATTGATTTTTATGCCGCCCTTCTCCTTAGACTCAGGGCGGCTCACAACATGTTAGCAATAGCACTTTTTAACAGAGCCAGCCTGTTGCCCCCACAATCTGGGTCCTCATTTGACCCACCTCGGAAGGATGGAAGGCTGAGTCAACCTTGAGCCGGTGATGAGATTTGAACCGCTGACTTTCAGATCTATAGTCAGCTTCACTGGCTTGCAGTACAGCACTCTACCTGCTGCGCCATCCCGGCTCATTGTATTCGTTGTGTAGGTCTAAGGTCATGTGGTTGGGCATGCCCAGATGGGATCCACAGCCACATACGGATGCTCAGTTCACATTATGCTGTTAGCATTAGTTAGCATGAGTTTTGAACTCTAGCTTTGCAGCAAAAAGTAACCGGAGAGTATTCAGCAGGGCTCTTCTTATGTTCTTCTCCATAAGGTTCTTCATAACAACCTTGTAGGCCTGTTTGGATGGAGACTGAGAACAAACAAAACAGTGGCTGGTCCATGGTTGAGGGTGGCCTTGAATTTGGGTCTTCGCAGGCCCCCCTAGACACTCTTCATGGTGGTTGGGAAATCCAAGAAACGGTGAAGGTCAAATGCTATCTTTGTCGTACCTCGCTTACCCTCCTCCCCTTGGGGCTTGGCCAGAGGACCTGTGCATCTCACTCACCATCTGTAGAACATTGGTGGAGACCATCTGCATGCAGCACATCGCTGTTGCCAACGCGCACACAATAGTGGAGATGATGTTGAGAGCGCAAACACTAAACAGCAGGTCCTGCGCACAGAGAGAGAGACACACACACACAAAGAGAGAGGGAGAGAGAGAGATGGTGAGGGAGAGAGAATGTCACTCACAGGGAGGTTGGCTGCTCTTCCTTATCTCAACAAGACAGAGGATGAGTGCTAAAAACACTGTTGGCAGAGTGGATAATAAATGCCAGAAATGGTTATCAGCTTAATACAGCTCTTCATTACAGCCTCGCTAATCAAACCCGCAAAGGGGCCTTTTCTCTGTGGAGAAACCAGCGGACGATCTACCTAGCAAGAGGACAAAACAACACCATATTTTCACTTCGACAATGGGGAGTTTTGATTTATTTTAGGGGTGTTTTTCACTCTGGAATCCAGAAGTAACAATGAGTTCTTTTGCAGCCAGGTTGAAGGTAGACAAAGGAGAGAAGACCCAGGGCAAGTGACAATCGGGGGCCTATTAAATGCCACATTATAGTAGAGGTCAGATAAGGATGCACGGCACAGTTCTGGAGTCCAGAGATGCTACAGGCGGCTCACGGGTTCAACCCCGATGACAGAAAATCAGAAATCACATTCTAGGCCCCCCAGAAACTGCCTCCCTGAATCAAGAGGGAATCTTGCTGAAGATATTGCCCATCTCCATCACATATACATACGTGGTTGCTTCTTTGACCCCTATGACAGTCATTAAGTGCTGCACCTGATGATTCTTGACAAATGTATCTTTTCTCTTATGTCCACTGAGAGCATCTGCACCAAAGACAAATTCCTTGTGTGTCCAATCACACTTGGTCAATAAAGAATTCTATTCTATTCTATTCTATTTTCTATTCTATTCTATTCTGTTCTGTTCTGTTCTGTTCCGTGCCATTCTGTTCCGTTCCATTCTTCTAATATTCTATTCTTCTAATATTTTATTCTATTCTAGTCTTATTTCTATTTCTATTCTACTCTATTCTACTTCTATTATTCTTCTCATTGTTTCTATCACCTATCTCCTCCCACTTTGATTGTATGACTGTAACTTATTGTTCATATCCTTACGATTTATACTAATATTGTTTCCTGATTGCTTATTTGTACCCTGTGACAATCATTAAGTGTTGTACCTCATGATTCTTGACAAATGTCTCTTTTCTCTTATGTCCATTGAGAGCATCTGCACCAAAGACAAATTCCTCGCGTGTCCAATCACACTTGGCCAATAAAGAATTCCATTCCATATTCTTCCATTCCATTACACTCTAATCTACTCTACTCCTATTAACCTTCTCATTGTTCCTATCACCCAACTCCTCCCACGCATGACAGTATGACTGTAACTTTGTTGCTTGTATCGTTAATATTTATATTGATTGTTTCCCGATTGCTTATTGGACACCTATGACCATCATTAAGTGTTGCACCTCATGATTTTTGACAAATGTCTCTTTTTCTGAGATGATCTGCACCAAAGACAAATTCCTCGCGTGTCCAATCACACTTGGCCAATAAAGATTTTTTTGTGTGTGTTTGTGTGTATATAGCAAATCAGGACCATTTGTCTCACCTCAAGGCCTAATAATACAAGTTACAGCACATCCCCTGCTGCTCAACATGAAAAATGTATAAACTAACTCCACCTTGTAACTGTCTAAGTAATTGAACAGCGGAGGACGTGTCGTGTGTGAATCCCCCTGTCTGTTAACCAGCTCACCCAGCGCAACAAAGGCAGGAAGCAGGCGAAGAATCAGTTGGGTTCGAGCAGGCAGGATTGTATTTCTGGGTCCTTATCATCCTGCATGCGGCAAATTGAACCATGTCGAAGTGAGCATGGTTGATAGCGAGACGATGAGGAATCAATTTCGGTTATCTCGGGCCTTTGCTCTATCAGCGCGGTTATGGCAGGGATTCTGACCTTCATGGCAAAGCAGAATTTATACCTCCGCCACTTGCTATTTCTTTGCAGGGCTGAAGTTTGCACAGGGCTATTTTTTTTAAAAAAAAAGTTAATTGTTTCTTGGAACAATTAGCTCAATAGATTTGCAAGACTCAAATAAGATGTGAATTTGATGACCAGTGATTAATTAGGCACAGAAGCCATTAGAGATGATGGGGCTAATTCTCTTCTCTGGCCAGGCAGGTCGTGGAGCAAATATTTCCTTCTGCATCCTGAGGAACACTGTTAATAATAATAATAATAATAATAATAATAATAATAATAATAATAATAATAATAATGAAATTTTAAAAAGAAAAAAGGGAGGGAGGGAGGAAGAAAGAAAGGAGAGAGAGAGGAGGGAAGGAAAGAAGGAAGAAAGAAAGAAAGAAAGAAAGAAAGGAGAGAGGAAGGAAGGAAAGAAGGAAGGAAGGAAGGAAGGAAGAAAGAAAGAGGGGGAGAGAGAGGAGGGAAGGAGGGAAAGAGGGAGGAAGGAAATAAGGAAGGAAGGAAGGAAATAAGGAAGGAAGGAAGAGGGAGAGAGAGAGGAGAGAGGGAGGGAGGAGATGGATCCTCTTCTATTACCAGATTGGTGATATGAATCACCTTCTTAGATGCCAACAAATAATAATTAGAGAAATCCAGGCTACAACCGTCAAGAGCTCCAGAGTGGAAGAAAGTTAAGGCAGGACAAGAAGCAACGGATGGAAACTAACCAAGGAGAGAAGCAACTTAGAAACAAGGAGAAACTCCCTAACAGTGAGAACAATTAAATCAGTGGAACGTCTTGCCCCCAGAGGTTTTGGGTGCTACATCAACTGGAGGCTTTAAAGAAGAGACTGGACATTTGCCTGCAGTGGTACAAGACATCCTGCTTGAGCAGAGCTTTGGAATATAAGACCTCCAAGGCCCTTTGCGACTCTATTATTCTGCTGTATGGAGACAAGAGCTGGGAAAAAGTCCTTCTCTTTAGAGAACTGTAGTTGCCCAAAGTAGGATAGAAAAAATTGGATGGGGCTGGATCAGCTCTTTTCGGAAAGTGTTCGGAAACTTCAGATCGTGCAGAATGCAGCTGCGAGAGCAATCATGGGTTTCCCCAAATATGCCCATGTCACACCAACACTCCGCAGTCTGCATTGGTTGCTGATCAGTTTCCGGTCACAATTCAAAGTGTTGGTTATGACCTATAAAGCCCTTCATGACACCGGACCAGAATATCTCCGGGACCGCCTTCTGCCGCATGAATCCCAGTGACCGTTTCGGTCCCACAGAGTCAGCCTTCTCCAGGTCCCGTCGACTAAACAATGTCGTCTGGCGGGACCCAGGGGAAGAGCCTTCTCTGTGGTGGCTCCGACCCTCTGGAACCAGCTCCCCCCTGAGATTAGGATTGCCCCCACCCTCCTTGCCTTTCGCAAACTCCTTAAAACCCACCTTTGCCGTCAGGCATGGGGGAACTAAAACATCTCCCCCTTGCCCATGTTGTTTTGCTGTTTGATTGATTGTGTGCTTGTTTTTTAATATTCTGGGGTTGTTTTTAATGAATTTTTTAGCTTAAAATTGTAATTGGATTGGTGGGTATTGGATTTGCTATTATGTATTGTTTTTACTTTGTTGTGAGCCGCCCCGAGTTTGCGGAGAGGGGCGGCATATAAATCCAATAAATCTAATCTAATCTTTTCTGGCAAATAAGCAGCTCAGAGTCTGCAGGATACAAGTTACTGCCCTTAATAGCAGCTTTGACCCTTAACAACATGTTAGATGAAGTTCCTCTATTTCTATGCTGGTCACGTCCGAGATGATGGATTTGCTCTAAAGCCCAGCGAGATCTAAGTGAAATTTTCTTTTTGCTTATTGCCTTCTCTGGCGTGACCCAGGCCACCAAAGCCTGCCGGTGGCCAGAGTGAAGGATCGCTCTCCTTGCCCCCCATCCCCCGGGCTCTCCATTTGGCCTCCTCATTAGAAAAACATGGAAGAAACTCATAAATCAGAAGAGCTGGCTAAAAAAAAAGACAGGCAGGGAATCAGACCATTTGGTCGATGCTTTGGGAAACAGAAGTTCAAGGGTGAAAATTAAACCAGAGTTGGTAACTCTTTGCATTGCGTGGAGGGGCTGTAACTTTTCTAAATATTTATTTGTTAAAGATATATGCCACCCACCTCGTTCTGAAAAGTAACCTGGGCAGCTAATAGAAACATAGAAGATTGACGGCAGAAACAGACCTCCTGGTCCATCTAATAATTTAATAATATTAATTTATTAGATTTGTATGCCACCCTTCTCCGAAGACTCACAACAACATAAACAGTGTACAAATCCAATTTTAAAAAAATACAATTTAAAACCCTTATAATAAAATAATCACACAATCCAATCAAACCATACACCAACCCAGTCTACCCTTATACTATTTCCTGTATTTTATCTTAGGATGGATCTATGTTTATCACATTCATTGACTGTGATTGACCAACCATGTCTGCTGGAAGTTTGTTCCAAGCATCTACGACTCTTTCAGTCAAATAATATCTTCTCACGTTGCTTCTGATCTTTCCCCCAACTAACCTCAAATTGCACCCCCTTGTTCTTGTGTTCACTTTCCTATTAAAAACACTTCCCCCTGAACCTTATTTATCTCTTGAACATATTTAAATGTTTTGATCATGCCCCCCCTTTCCCTTCTGCCCTCCAGACTATGCAGATTGAGTTCATGAAGTCTTTCCTGAGAAGTTTTATGCTTAAGTCCTTCCACTTTATATGTTTAAGACCTTCCACTAATAGTTTTACTAAAGCAAAAATAAATCAGCATGCAGCCCAGAGATATTAACTATCACAACACATGTATTGAAACAAAAAGCTAGGTGACATATTCTAGACCCAGCCTCAGAACCCCCAGATGTGCATTGGTGCAGACCCAAGCTCTCCAGCTGTGATGAAAATTGCTCAGCAGATGCTCGGACACACTCTTTCTGTATCTACTCAAAGGCCAAAGCAATTTGGATGAAACCTCTTCTTTTGAAACTCCTGTTACCATAGAAGCAGGAAAGAGATCGTGGTTTTGGCTAGCCGTCAGACATTTAATCAGAATCCAACAATTATTTGGGTCTTTCTCTCTTTTATAGACATTTTTCACTCCAGAATTTGGATACTTAGGAATATCCAAGATTTCAGCACCATAGACAGTTCCCCAAAATGCTTCAAGATTCAGGACCAGGAGCCATCAACCCCAAAATCTGAAGGAGGTGAGGAATTGTGAGCTCTATCTTGACCTAGGGAGCTAAGTCAACATTAGCTTAGTTGCCACTTGGAGGGGGGATTTCTAGGTTTGTAAACTAGACTGGAAATAATCTCCAGTAGGAGGTAATTATAAATGACTTGCAAATACTTCTAGATTGTTGCCAAGAAAATGAAAGAATCCTATTCCAGAAGACACGTTCAACTCAACAAAGAGCTTCCTTTGATGACTCAAGTCAATACTATCTATCTTTGATAGCTTCTACTCCTAAGGCAGCGGTTCTCAACCTGTGGGTCGCAACCTCTTTGGGGATCAAATTATTCATCTAAGATCTTTGGAAAACACATGTCTTCGATGGTCTTAGGAACCAAGACACCACTCTTCTATCCATCTCCAGATCAGTTCTATCCATCTCCAGATCAGTTCTATCCATCTCCAGATCAGTTCTATCCATCTCCAGATCCAGTTCCACCGATCAACCATCCTGACTGTCAGGAAATTTATCCTTAGTCTTAAGTTACTTCTCTCCTTGTTTAGTTTCCACCCATTGCTTCTTGTTCTACCCTCAGGTGCTTTGGAGAATAGGTTGACTACTTCTTCTTTGTGGCAACCACTGAGTATTGGAACACTGCTATCATGTCTCCCCTGGTTCTTCTCTTCATTAAACTAGCCATGCCCAGACAGATGGTTATCTAACATCTGCTTAATAAAAGCTTCCAGTGTTGGAGCATTCACAACTTCTGGAGGCAACTTCTGTTCCACGGATCAATTGTTCTCACTGTCAGGAAATTTCTCGTTAGTTCTAAGTTGCTTCTCCTTGTTTAGTTTCCACCCATTGCTTCCTGTTCTACCTGCAGATGCTTTTGAGAATAGCTTGACTCCCTCTTCTTTGGGGCAACCCCTGAGATATTGGAAGGCTGCTATCCTGTCTCCCCTGGTCCTTCTCTTCATCAAACTAGTCAGGCCCAGTTCCTGCAACTGCTCTTCATACGTTTTAGCCTCCAGTCCCTTAACAATCTTTGTTGCTCTTCTCTGCACTTATTATGTGCAAAGAAGAGCATTATGTTATATAGGTTCCATCATTCAAGAGCATTATGTTACATTAAGATATAAGAAATGCCACCAGGTGGCCTTAAGGGAAGGCTCACTAGAGGAGGCTATGGAAGCAGAGACAGTGATGACAAGGCAAGAGTAAAATTTGTCAAAATGTAATAGAGGGCAGCTGTTTCTGCCATCTGTTTTCCTGCTCAACCCACTGTTGATTCTACTGTGCTTAAAGAAATGCAGTTTGGAAGCCTCCCTGCACTACGACACCCCAGCCTACTCCCTTCAAACCAGTCCTCCCCCCACCCCACCCCATCCAGAACCATGTCTAGAGCCCAACAAAGGGAAAACTAAAATTAGCTCATGGCTTGAAGAGGTTAAACATTTGCAAGGAGGGAAAGCTATAATCTTTCCTCGCCTACAAAAAGATATGGATGAAATCGAATGGGTCCAAAGACGGGCTACAAGAATGGTGGAAGGTCTTAAGCATAAAGAAAGACTTCATGAACTCTATATGTATAGTCTGGAGGACAGAAGGGAAAGGGGGGACACGATCGAAACATTTAAATATGTGAAAGGGTTAAATAAGGTTCAGTAGGGAAGTATTTTTAGTAGGGAAGTGAACCCAAGAACAAGGGGGCACAATCTGAGGTTAGTTGGGGGAAAGATCAGAAGCAACGTGAGAAAATATTACTTGACTGAAAGAGTAGTAGATGCTTGGAACAAACTTCCAGCAGACGTGGTTGGTAAATCCACAGTGACTGAATGTAAACATGCCCGGGATAAACATAGATCCATCCTAAGATAAAATACAGGAAATAGAATAAGGGCAGACTAGATGGACCAGGAGGTCTTTTTCTGCCGTCAATCTTCTATGTTTCTATCTGAAAAAAGAAAAAAATCGCAAAGCTGTGTTTTGCAGCTCGGAAAATTTAAATAGACAGGAATGCTCCGTTTTCGTGGGGCTGCGTTTTGTGGAGCGTTGCCTACAGTTCATCCAAATCCAATCATCCCGTAACAACTCCTCTGCAGAGAAATGACAACTTAATATTGTGCGTGTGACTGTGGCACAGCCATTAAATCTGGCTCCGTTGATGCGTGCGCACGCCCATTGTGTCAGACACTCTGTCAAGATCCGTGACTTGGATTCTTTATTCTTACTTCTTCCCAAAGCCAGTTCTTTTAAGACGCCGGGGAAGGAGTAGCCTCTACGATCTTAGGGAAATTACTGTAATTTGCAAACTTCCTTAGTTTTGTGATGTTTTTTTTCTCGGTGATTTTCTGGGTGGAGGGCAGTGGATTCATGCCACTTTAAATGTTCATAAAATATATTTATTATATCAAATGTAAATTTAGAAAATTGAAAGCCACGCTTTCTGGAGCGAAAGCTTGGCAATAATTGCTTATTATTCAGAAATTAAAATGCCCCGTTTGCTAAACATCTTAGGTGGGCAAGGCATTTCAAGATGGACCATGTCTGGATATATATATATAAGCAGAGTAATGCAGGAGGACTAGATAAGATATCAGAATCTATTGTGACAATTTAATGAACCAGATAAATGATGAAGACACGTTTGTGTCTTCAGTCTTCTATATACAGGAATGTTACATCAGCCATATTGAGCTTCCTTACAAGTAGATATTCAACCAATCCAGGCTTCTAGTAGATACTAAACCGATCCAGGTTTCTTGGTATCACTATCTCAGTTCTACTCAATATCTAACTCATGCTCAAACTGCTCCAGCCAGCCTCCACCATCAACAGCAAATAACCAACGACCAACAAGATCAACAACCAGCAAGACCAACAAGGGGATTGGAGGTTGATTTGCATCTTATAATGCTCTGGCCCAATCACATTGCAGTTCACACCCAATGACTCCACAGGAGCATGATTTACATTCTACATTACCTTATATGGTAATACTGTTAGTACAATGTACATGGTTGTTAGGGTTTGCCATTGTAAACTACCTATTGTAGTCTCTTGTACTGTCACTTTAAATATTTTGTGCTGGTTCGCCATAAGAGGGCACCAGTACTCCTTCCCTCAATGATGCTTTAACGCTCATTCACTTTTGCTTTGCCTTGAGGGGGGAGTGTATTTGCTTAATGCTTGTTATGGATTGTTTCTATTTTCTATATACTGTATGTAAATAGTATTTATTTAGTATAACTAAGTCTGTGTCTTTTTTTTCTTTGGCTTTACTACACATCCACACTGTTAAAATTCTCTGCTCAGTGTATCTCAAAGGTCTCATAGCCTAGCTATACCGAGACATACCAACAAATACATTTCAACTTTTACCTTATATGGTCCTACACCCATTCCTTCTTCCTTCCCTCCCTCCCTCCCTCCCTCCCTTCCCAGTGGTTAGAATGCATCATTGCAGGCTTACTCTGCCCACTGCCACCAGTTCGATCCTGAATGACTCAAGGTTGACTCAGGGTTCCACCCTTCCAAAGTAAAATTGGAGGACCCAGATTGTTGGGGGGCAAGAGGCTGACTCCGTAAACCACTTAGAGAGGGCTGTGAAGCACCGTGAAACGGTATATAAGGGCTATTAGTTTCAAGAGATGGGAGTCTCCACTTGTCTGGTGTAATTCTAGAGCAGTGTTTCTCCACCTTGATGGGACTCCATCTCATTTACAGGCTCATGAGGAAGTTGAGGTCTATCAGAAGCCATCAGAGGCTGTGGAGCAATTATGGGAAAAGTTGGACGGCTACATGTCTTACTGGTGGACTTCCTGGATGTCTATTTGGGAATGCAAGAAGAGGACCAAGTGAGCTTCAGTTTACTCCAGCAGTCTCTTAACACCCTCCTACCCCTTACTAAGATCCACAGGAGCTGTCAATCTCAGCACGTCATCTGTCTCTTGATGCAACTGGTCCAAAAGAACACAGTTGGGGGAAACATCTCACCCAGCTTCCACGCCTAACCGATTGGCTTCCAGTGAGAAAATAACACGCCTGTCAGTTCTGCCCGCCGTGAGCTTTTGAGGGGTTCATTCCAGCTACTTGCCAGGGGCAAAACTTAGGGTGTGAAGCCATAAAAAGGCCCTTGGATGATCGGTCAGCTTGACAGGGCCTTGAGGAAGAGCCTCATTAGCATCTCAGCCGACTGTGCCAGAGGGTTTGGGAGGTGCGATCTGGCTCCCTTCCTTTCTGCTTGACTGACCTCAGTGACAAAAGCTTCCTGACTTAGATACCTACAATCACCTGATGAAAAGGGATAATGAACAGTCAATGTCTTTTCACCCATGAAATTGCTCTCCCTGTTTTCTTTCTCCTCGGGAAACTCAAGAACCAGCTTCAGATTACAAATGAGAGGGATCTAACTGTCGGAATATTATCAATGTTGGGGCAAGTTCTACTGCTGGCTGGAGGAAAGGAAAAAGTGATAGATGTATATTTAGTGATGTTATTGTTAACTGGAATGACTTCTTGGTGAAAAGTGGGTTAAGGGAAAATAGACATAGGATTAGACACAGAAGTATATGATTTGTCTATAATAACTCTATCCTATTCTTGACAAATCGTCAGGCATGGGGGAACTGAGACTTTCCCTCCCCCTAGGCTTATAAAATTTATGCATGGTATGTCTGTATGTATGATTGGTTTTTAAATTGGGGTTTTAAATTAACTTAAATATTAGATTTGTTTACATTGTATTATTATTGCTGTGAGCTGCCCCGAGTCTGCGGAGAGGGGCAGCATACAAATCTGATTAATAAATAAATAAATAAATTAATAAATGTCCATTCTCTTTTATGTCCACTGAGAGCATCTGCACCAAAGAGAGATTCCTTGTGTGTCCAATCACACTTGGCCAATAAAGAATTGAATCCTATCCTATTCTATATTCTTATTCTATTCTATTCTATTCTATTCTATATTCTATTCTATTCTACTCTACTCTATTCTGTTCAACTCTACTCTACTCTATTCTTGACAAATTTATCTTTTACTTTATGTACACTGAGAGTATTTGCACCAAAGACAAATTCCTTGTGTGTCCAATCACACTGGGCCAATAAAGAATTCTATTCTATTCTATTCTATATTCTATCCTACATTCTATCCTATCCTTTCCTATCCTATTATATTCTTGACAAATGTCTATGTTCTTTTATGTACACTGAGAACTTATGCACCAAAGACAAATTCCTTGTGTGTCCAATCACACTTGCCCTATTAAGAATTCTGTTCTATTCTATATTTTTTCAACCATTGGCCTCTTCTAACAAGGGGGAAATTATTAAAACCTTCCCTGAAGAGGCCTTCAGCAGATATGTGAGGACTAGAATCCTGAGAAGAGCTCTCCCATGGCAGAAGCTGGCTTCTTTCCTTCAGAGCAATCTCAAATAATTTTTCAAGCCTTTGTAGTGGGGAAGAATAATGGCAGTCTCGCATTTATGTTTTAATTTTGCTTAACGCGCAGAAGGTTTTGAAAACCGTTCCTTGCTCTAATCTAGATACAAAGCCTTTGGCGGATCCTCTGGGGAAGGCTTTTAATAACACTTTTAAAGCAAGGAGGCATAAATTCCAGAGTTTATCCAATATTTAACAACGGGAAAAGACCCCTTAGGAATTAACAAAGCCAGCGGAAGGGTTTCCTTTTTTGGCTTTTCTTTATGGCTTTTAAGGCAGTGAAAATATGCTTATTGTATTCTTAAATGCCTGCTGGAATTGGAGGGAAAGCCCATTTTCAGTTATTGTGCCATAACAACGTCTCTCTCTGGAAGGGTTTGATTATAACCAAGAATGCTGAGATAAAGGAGCCCAATCGAGTGGAGTATCCTGGTGGGGAAAATGAGATTTTTGTCATTTAACAGGGGGTCGCCTATTCATCTGCAGGATTTCCAGCTAAAATGCATTTCTAATTAACCGAAGCAGATGTTGAAACCCCTCGGTGGGAGGCCATCACTGAGAAGGGTTGTCAGGCAAAAGGAAAAGCTTTCAGATTGACAGCCGTGTAGGCAAAACGTCGGTCCAATCCCTATATTTGTTATTTGCTGTATTTATTAATTGGATTTGTATGCCACCCCTCTCCGAGGACTCGGGACGGCTCACAACAATTGCTAAAGTAAATGCTATTTTATATATTTAATATATCTGTTTTTGATATGACTGAACCATTACTCATTCATTCATTCATTCATTTGTTTATTTTATTTTATTTTATTTTATTTTATTTGATTTGTATGCCACCCCTCTCTGAAGACTCGGGGCGACTCACAACAACAGAAACAGTACAAATCCAAAATTAAAACAATTTAAAACCCCTTAATATAAAAGGAATCGTACATCTCATACAAACCATAGAAAAAACGGAAACGGCCCAGGGGAATCAATTTCCCCATTTTCTGACGACAGAGGTGAGTTTCAAGGAGTTTGCAAAAGGCAAAGAGGGTGCGGGCAGTCCTAATCTCCGGGGGGAGTTGTTTCCAGAGGGTCGGGGCCGCCACAGAGAAGGCTCTTCCCCTCGGTCCCTGACTGTCATATCTCCCGACTGCTGGATATCTACCAGAACTCCACATTTCTTTTGCATGTGTGCATCCTTGATCACCCAGGGGTCACCCTGCATGCTCCTTAACAGGACACTTACCTTGAGGGTCAGCCTGACGGCGTTGCACTCCTGCAGCGGGTTCAATTTCAGCATCTCCCCGAGGCTGCAGCCAGAAGCCTGGTATTGCAACTCACAGCACACGCAGACGCTGTCGCTGTCAAATTTAATCTGAGGAAGGAAGAGAGAGGGGGTGAGAAAACAGGGGCCATCAGGCTTCATCGCGATCAGGTCAAGCCAACATTTAACCCTGTTGATGTTCCAACCGTCATTTGAGCACTCATGACATGGAAGTCCTTCCTCTGCAGTTGGTTTCCCTCAAAGGTAGCCATGGCTTGGGAAATAAACCATGGTTAGGATTGGGGGTTTCTTCCCCTTTTAACATTCTGCACTCTATCTCTGCATTCTTGCAAATGACTCCAGCATCACAAAAATGGTAGAAAGAGGTAAACGGGTTTTAATGGAAGTGATGAATCCACAGACAAAATTGAGGTCACCGCTTCCACCCTTGAAAGTCCCAAATGCGATTGTCTCGTCCGTCGTGTGATTTTTATCCTGCCTCCCATGGTCTAATCCTGCCCTTAGGGGAGGACATCATTATCTCCTCCTGCAGCTGGTAGAGTGAGCCCATTTGTAAATCTTATGCATACATCTCAATAAATCTCAACCAACAAGCGCTCTCTCTTGCACATTGGCAAAAAGAATCAGAACATCAAATACAAGCTGAGTAGACAAGACCTTACAGATGACCCTCACTCCGTAAAAGACTTTGGAATATTCCTTTCAAATGATCTAAGTGCCAAAGCCCCCTGCAACAACATCGCCAAAAACGCTTCAAGAGTTGTCAACCTAATGCTACGTAGCTTCTTCTCCGGTGATCTCACACTACTAACCAGAGCATACAAAACCTTCGCCAGGCCCATCCTTGAATACAGCTCCTCTGCCTGGAACCCAAACCTGCATTTCGGATATAAATACATTAGAAAGCGTCCAGAGATACTTTACGAGAAGAGCCCTCCACGCCTCCGTTTGCAACAGAATATCTTACCCAACCAGGCTTGAAATCCTGGGCTTAAAAAGTTTGGAGCTTCATCGCTTTAAACACGACCTGAGCATAGCCCATAAAATCACCTGCTAAAACGTCCTTCCTGTCAACGACTACTTCAGATTCAACCACAACAACACATGAGCACACAGCAGATACAAACTCAAAGTAAGCCGCTCTAAACTCGACTGCAGGAAATACAATTTCAGCAACCAAGTTATTAATGCCCGGAACTCACTACCGGACTTTGTAGTATCATCACCTAACCCCCCAAATCTTTACCCATAGACTCTCCACTGTTGACCTCTATTCTATTCTATTCTATTCTATTCTATTCTGCCCTATTCTATTCTATTCTCATCCGGGTTCGCTCTTGTCCTTTAAAATCAGCTGTGTATTTTGGGAAGGCCACAACGGCTTACTTTAGAGGTACTTAGCCGTTACACAAAACCTCTTCCTTCCGTGAGCTCTAGAAATGAATAAACCTGACAGAAATACGCCAAACAAGGACGGGCGCTTATTTGTTTTGTGCATTGAGACTGCAGCTCCTGCCAACGTTTATGAAGAACAAAATGAGATTTGTCTTATTGGCTCCGTTTATTTCCGCGCTTCTATTTTAAGGAGCCACGCACGGATGCAAAGGGAACTGGGGCTTCTGGTCTCATTTTCTCCTCTGGAGTAGTTATTAAAGAGACAAAACACACACACACACACACACAAACACACATGGAGGAAACTGGGGTCAAGAAAGGACATCCATGGAGATGCACCCCAGAGAAAATTTGAAAACTTTCCCCATTTTAAGTCTCCGTTTGCAGACAGCAGAAGCCAAAATAATAGAAATACGCGGTTGGAAGGGACCTTAGAGTTCTTCTAGTCCAACCCCTTGCACAGGTTGGAAACCCTCTATCATTTCAGACAAAGGGCTGTTCAATTTTCTCTGAAAAAGCAGCCGTGTGGGAGCAACCTACGCCTTCCAAAGGGCTATACAGATTGAGTCCATTAAGACTTTCCTGATAAGTTTATAAATTTATAAATTTAATAAAATTTTATTGAGATGTGTTAGGTGTTATTATTAGCGACCGATTAGGTCCCACAGAGTGGGCCTTCTCCGGGTCCCGTCAACTAAACAATGACGGTTGGCGGGTCCCAGGGGAAGAGCCTTCTCTGTGGCGGCACCGGCTCTCTGGAACCAACTCCCCCCGGAGATTAGAACTGCCCCTACTCTTCCTGCCTTCCGTAAACTCCTTAAGACCCACCTTTGCCATCAGGCATGGGGAAATTAAACATCTCCCCCTGGGCACGTTTCATTTATACATGGTATGCTTGTGTGTGTGTCTGTTAGTATATGGGGTTTTTAAAATCTTTAAATATTTTAATTAATTGGATTATTATGATTTGTTTCACTTGTTGTGAGCCGCCCCGAGTCTTCGGAGAGGGGCGGCATACAAATCCAAATAATAAATAAATAATAAATAAATAAATATTATGTTTACAATTTATAATTATTGATTGTGCGATGTTTTTTAAAAAATGTGTTCGGAAACTTCAGATCGTGCAGAACGCAGCCGCGAGAGCCATCATAGGGTGCTTCCAAGATTCGCCCATGTTTCTTCAACACTCTGTGGCTTGCATTGGCTGCCGATCAGTTTCCGGTCACAATTCAAAGTGTTGGTCACGACCTTTAAAGCCCTACATGGCATTGGACCAGAGTACCTCCGGAACCGCCTGCTACCACACGAATCTCAGCGACCGATAAGGTCCCACAGAGTGGGCCTTCTCCGGGTCCCGTCGACTAAACAATGTCGTTTGGCAGACCCCAGGGGAAGAGCCTTCCCTGTGGCGGCCCCGGCCCTCTGGAACCAACTCCCCCCAGAGATTAGAACTGCCCCCACCCTCCCTGTCTTTCGTAAATTACTCAAGACTCACTTATACCGCCAGTCATGGGGGAGTTGAGACACCTTTCCCCCAGGCTTTTTTATACTTTGTTTTATGTTTGGTATGAATGTGCTGTTTGCTTTTTAAAATAATGATAGGGTTTTATATGTTTTTTAATATTAGATTTATTCCACTACTATATTGTTTTTATTACTGTTGTGAGCTGCCCCGAGTCTTCATACAAATCTAATAAAATAAATAAATAAATAAATAAATAAATGTATATAAATTTAATAAAAATAAAAAACCCATACCAACCGTTATCTAAATGCACACTCACACCACCACCCCGCACAAATCACCTCAGTGGCCAAAACTCTCATCACCAGAACCAAACGCTTAGCTGACCATGAGCACTTAAAAACTGAATTGAACAAACTCAAAGATGTACTAATTTCTAATGGATTCAAAGAGAAAACAATAACAAACCTAATCAAAAAAGAGACACCCCCCAAAAAACAAGATCAAGAACAGGACAATGGCACCACCATCCTTCCTTACATCAAAGGCACCACGGATAAAATTAGTAAAATTCTGCACAAACATAACATCAAAAGTTCATTTTGCACTAACCAAAAAATATCTAATATCCTAAGGAGCCCCAAAGATAAAATCCAATTGGAATACCAAGGAATCTATGAAATCCCTTGCAAAACATGTGCAGCCACATACATTGGACAAACTAACCGAAGAGTGAGCCAACGCATAGCAGAACATGTGAATGCAGTCAAAAAAGAAGAAAAGACCTCCTCCCTTGTCCAGCACATTAAAAAAACAGGGCACGAAATTGACTTTGAAAAAACTAAATTACTCCACAAAACAGAGAATTTATATAGAAGAATTTCTCTAGAAGCTATAGAAATTGAGAGGAGACCCCTTTGCATAAATAAAAGAGATGACACCTCCCGCCTGCCAGAGATTTGGAAACCAGCCTTAAACAAAAAAAACACTTCATAATAATCAGCATGTCAATCCTTCTAATAATTATGATTTTAGAATTTTATATTTGGAAATCAGCCTTAAACAAAACACTTCATAAAAATCTCCATGTCATTCCTTCTAATAACTATGATTACACCAACCAATCAGATCACTGAAACATAATCACCCAATCTATTTGCTACATTCAAAACAAATCTCCACCCCCACACTATATACTAGGAAGAAATGACAGTTGCTAACATTCCATTTACAACAACACAAAGATTGGAACTTCAGCCTGATGATGGTGAATGTGATTTCGCCGAAACGTCGCATAGACATTCAAAACATTACACAGGGCAAAACCCGAACTCAGAACAATCTACATTTAATAAAAAATATATATATTTAAAAAAACGAAGGAAGTCAATTCAGGAGGCATGGAAACAAAAGAAAGGAGCCATGCGTCTAAACATTACAGAGGTTCTGTCGTATTCTACATGTTCTCCGAAATTGGGACGTCCAATTACAAAGCCCAAAATGGACACTGAGGCTTGGGAGGAACTGCACCCAATGCCAAACCAACATGAAAAAACAGGATGTTATTAAACCCTTCGTGTTAACGAGAGCATTCTGTGAAATGCCTCCTTCCATACCATGAAGCAATCGAGGGCTGCAATATAAATGCGTCCGTGTGATAGGTATCTTTCATTAGTATGGCCCTGTTATCTGGGGAAATGAAAGTCAATTGCTCTGAGAACAGCCTCAAAAAGAACAAATAAGGTCGAAGGATAGAAACTGGCCCGGAATGTCCACCCTCCACAGAATAAAGGGGGGGGAAATCATAATTTGAAGATTAAACTCAATCATAAACGGAAGCCCGCTTGCAAATTAATTTGGCAGCCTCCCTCTCTCCCTCCCCTCTCCTCTGCTGAGTTCCAGATAAATCAGAATTGAAAATTTGAATTGACAGCACTGGTGAGACCACATTTGGAATAATACTGTGTCCAGTTCTGGAGACCTCACCTACAAAAAGATATTGACAAAATTGAACGGGTCCAAGGGCTACAAGAATGGTGGAAGGTCTTAAGCATAAAACTGATCAGGAAAGACTTCATGAACTCAATCTGTCTAGTCGGGAGGACAGAAGGAAAAGGGGGGACATGATCGAAACATTTAAATATGTTAAAGGGTTAAAAAAGGTCCAGGAGGGAAGTGTTTTTAATAGGAAAGTGAACACAAGAACAAGGGGACACAATCTGAAGTTAGTTGGGGGAAAGATCAAAAGCAACATGAGAAAATATTATTTTACTGAAATATTATTTTACAGCAGGATAAGACCTCATGGTCCATCTACTCTGCTCTATTTTATCTTACAATGGATATATGTTTATCCCAGGTATGTTTAAATTCAGTGACTGTGGATTTACCAACCACGTCTGCTGGAAGTTTGTTCCAAGGATCTACTGCTCTTTCAGTCAAATAATATTTTCTCAGGTTGCTTCTGATCTTTCCCCCAACTAACCTCAGATTGTGCCCCCTTGTTCTTGGGTTCACTTTCCTATTAAAAACACTTCCCTCCAGGACCTTATTCACTCGTGCATCCAGGATAGTGCACAGGTGTGCTTTTTCGGGACCTCTAGCATCCCTGTGCTAGAGCAATGTTTCCAAGCTAACACCCTTCAGGTATCCTGGGATTTCAATGTCCACATTGAAGGTCATCTGGGGGCTGATGTCGTAACCCTTCTGAAGGAAGCCAGATTAACCTCTACGTTCTGACAGCGAGTGACCAAAGAGGAATTTGCAGGCTCGCATTTTGACCTCTGAAACGTGAACGAGTTCGAATTCCCACTGGAAAGGCAGCATGTGCTTTTAGCATGTTTTACTTCGGAACAAATCAGCAGTATGCAAAAAAATAAATAAATAAAAGGAGAGATGATTTGGATTACACTCACCAACTGACACCCTTCTAGGGAGTTCACTAGTTGAGCGTTTTGACAGGAGAGGATGGAGCCGGCTAAATTCAGCATCACACAGACGGCTGACAGCAGCATGAAAAAGGTTATCTGAGGAAGAAAAAGAAGAAGAAAAACTGGATTATTATCTCATATTGCAATGATGACCAAGAGCTAAGTTAGTCGCCTGGGAGGGGTGATTTTCATGAGGTAGCAGAGGCAGCCTCAAAGAATTCTTGTGAGGGGTTCAAGGCTATTCTAGGGCAATACACCTGGGAGGAAGCGGAAGGAGGACTGGCCACGCTGGCACAATCTGAGTGGGCAACGTGACAAGTTTGGGGGTGGAGGACATAAGAACATAAGAACCTAAGAAGAGCCCTGCTGAATCAGGCCAAAGCCCATCGAGTCCAGCATTCTGTGTCATAAAGTGGCTCACCAATTTTCCATGGGGATCTTGAGCAGAAAGAGAAGGCAAGACCCTCCCTTTCCCTTGACCCCCAACAAATGGGACCGAAGGGAATCCTACCTGACTCGACCAATGTAGAGGCGGCACATGGACATCCATTTTAATAACCACCTATGATACACATGGCATCCATGAATCTGTCTAATCCTGCCTTGAAGCTCTCCAGGCTGACAGCTGTCATGACCTCTTCTGGAAGTGAATCCCATAAACCAGGCACCCTCCAAGTGAAGAAATATTTCCCTTTATTGGTCCTCGCTTTCTTACCTGTGAGCTTTAGGGAGAGCCCCCTCGTCCTAGTATTGTGTAATAAAGAAAATAATTTTTCTCTATCCACCTTTTCTATCCCATGCGTGATTTTATACACTTCGATATGGATAAAATTGAACGGGTCCAAAGACGGGCTACAAGAATGTTGGAAGGTCTTAAGCATAAAACCTATCAGGAAAGACTTCATGAACTCCATATGTCTAGTCTGGAGGACAGAAGGAAAAGGGGGGACATGATAGAAACATTTAAATGTGTTAAAGCGTTAAATAAGGTTCAGGAGGGAATTGTTTTTAATAGGAAAGTGAACCCAAGAACAAGGGGACACAATTTAAGGTTAGTTGGGGGAAAGATCAAAAGCAACATGAGAAAATGTTATTTTACTGAAAGAGTAGTAGATGCTTGGAACAAACTTCCAGCAGACGTGGTTGGTCAATCCACAGGAACTGAATTGAAACCTGCCTGGGATAAACATAGATCCATCCTAAGATAAAATACAGGAAATAGTATAAGGGCAGACTAAATGGACCAGGAGGTCTTTTTCTGCCATCAATCTTCTATGTTTCTATGATCAAGTCCCCCCTTAAACTCAGTCTTTCAAGGCTGAAGAGACCAAGGTGTTGCAACCTGGTTTCATAAGGGAGGGGCTCCATTTCCCTGATCATTCTTATTGCCCTTTTTTGCACCTTTTCCATATCCAGACAAGGGATGTGAACTTTCAACTGGGTGATGCTGTGGTTAGCTCTGGCCCAGCTCCTGCCCTAAGGAATGTGCAGGTGGATGTGGGGGAAACATCCACATGCCGCAGGCCTGTTTTGCTCCCAGTAGAATCTGCCGACGAAGCCTCCTCTGACCAAGGAAGCGTGAGTGACAGGGAAGAGGGGAGTTTGGCAGAAAGCCCAGGAGGAGATCAATCATCTGTATCATCCCTGGATTCTGAACAAGAATTAATGACACATCCACGCATGCGTAGAGTGATGCATAGGAGACAAGAACTGAAGGATTATTACAAGAGAAAATGAGGCCACCTTTGTTTGGGTGGGGCTGCTATATTTAGTGCTACAGATAAAAGTGCAGCCTGGTGTGTTAGCCTCATGGCAGTTTATCTGATTCATTGTTTCGTCAAGATCGCGGTTTTTGTGCTGTTCAAGATTTTGTGTGGACTCTCTGGACTTTAGAATTGGACTCAATTTCCCAGTTATCGGGTGAGCAATTGGACTGCATTTAACCTGTGCCTTGTGTGTACCAGAAAATCCCTTTGACATTTAAAAAGGGAGCTGTTTCTGTTTTTCTGTTTATAAAAACTGTTGGGTTTTCCTTTTATCGTGTGGTGTGTGTCTTCCTGGACTAATTACCCTGTAATTACGGACGGTTGAGACACGCGGGCAGAACAGGTGGGAAGCTCAAATCCAGGTTCCCCAGTGTTGGTGCCAGGATGGTTTCAGAAATAAATTGGAACTTTAAGGAGCACTTTGACTCGGACTCAGATTTAATTCGGATGCTACCTGGTACCTTAACAATGAGCCTACTTTTGCAGTCCCCCCCCCCAATACTATTATCTGATTCCCCTCCCTGCTGGCACTGGAAATGGAGAACGGCAACTTGAGATGCCAGCCACCTTTTCCAACCAGCTCCGTTCCCTTAAGTAAGCGATCAAAAGCTGCCTGAGAGCCCACTTCAAGTACTTAAAATGGATGGGGTCTGCTTTCCCAAGAGAACCTGGTTTAATTTAGAACATTGCTTCTAATCAGAGGAATGCAGGAGCAACATTTGCTTAAGTTCCTGGGTTGCTAATATAGCAGCCTCGGGAATAGTTGAGAATGCAAAGAGAATCCTTCCACAGCTCCATCACTCGGGTTCCAGCTGCTACGTCTTTATTTAGAAAGAATCACTTTATTTGGACCCACTGGATCTATCAACACTCTTCACTGAGCCAATCAGCGAGGGGTAGTGAGTTCTAGTCCCACTACTTTAGGCATAGAAACATAGAAACATAGAAGACTGACGGCAGAAAAAGACCTCATGGTCCATCTCGTCTGCCCTTATACTGTTTCCTATATTTTATCTTACAATGGATCTATGTTTATCCCAGGCATGTTTAAATTCAGTTACTGTGGATTTACCTACCACATCTGCTGGAAGTTTGTTCCAAGGATCTACCGTGTTTCCCCGATAGTAAGACAGTGTCTTACTATCTTTTTACCCGCAAAAGCCCCACTAGGTCTTACTTTCGGGGTATGTCTTACATACCCCCCCCCTGCCGTTTCCCGCCTCCACTAACCAAATTGACAGGGTGAAGTCGGGAAGACCCAGGGAGGCCGCCCAGCAGCTGATCTGCTCGGTTCTCTCCGCTTTGACGGCGCTGGTCCGCTCGCTCGTTCCCGCAACCGACCCGCTTCCCCGACACGCGTCTGGAGGGGAGGAGCCGCTCTGCGCAGTTGGGCAGCCCCACCTGCCTGCCGGAAAGGAGGCGGGCGAAGGAGGGCGCAGCTCCGGCTGCCCGCTCGGCTCGCTTCTACAACTTCGGACCAGCGCCGTCCTTCGCCTCGCATTTCCGGGTTGGCGAGCCTGGATTGTTTTTCCTGCGAGCGCTGGTCCCCGCTAAGCGAAGGCTTAGCGGGGACCAGCGCTCGCAGGAAAAACAATCCAGGCTCGCCAACCCGGAAATGTGGGTCGGTTGCGGGGACGAGCGAGCGGACCAGCGCCGTCAAAGCGGAGGGAACCGCCACCAGGGCGCTGCGAACTGCTCCCTCGCTTTTAGTACCGTGTTTCCCCGAAAGTAAGACATATGTCTTACTTTCGGGGTATGGCTTATATAAGCCGACCCCCCTGAAACCCCCCATATGTCTTACAATCGGGGGGGTCTTACTATCGGGGAAACACGGTACTACTCTTTCAGTCAAATTATATTTTCTCACGTTGCTTCTGATCTTTCCCCCAACTAACTTCAGATTGTGTCCCCTTGTTCTTGTGTTCACTTTCCTATTAAAAACACTTCCCTCCTGTACCTTATTTAACCCTTTAACATATTTAAATGTTTCGATCATGTCCCCCTTTCCCTTCTGTCCTCCAGACTCTACAGTCTGGAAAGTCAATGGGTGACTTTGATCCAATCACTCCATCTCATCCTTACTAAATCTGCACTTCTAATCTACTACTTTTTCTCACCATTCCTATCATCCTTTTCCTCCCACTTAGGACTGTATGACTGTAACTTGTTTCTTGTATCCTAAGAGTTTTATTAATATTGATTGTTTCCTCATTGCTTATTTGACCCCTGTGACAATCATTAAGTGTTGTACCACATGATTCTTGACAAATGTCTCTTTTTCTTTTATGTACACTGAGAGCATCTGCACCAAAGACAAATCCCTTGTGTGTCCAATCACACGTGGCCAATAAAGAATTGTATTCTATTCCATTCCATTCCATTCTATTCTATTCTATTCACCCCAATGCACCTTGCAGAATTGTGGTGGAGAAACAGCAGGAGGTAGGTTCCCTGCCTTGAGTTACTAATCAAGTTACTAATCCTATTAGTGTCTTCTTGCACTTCTTTGCAAAATTTCTGCACTGCCGGGCATTCCCAAAACATATGCATAAACCCCCCTTATGTTGACATCCGTGCCAATTAATTCTTAGGAGTTCTTGTTTGATGGCCTCCTTCTTCATATCCGTGCCATAGTTTGGCCAAGTCGCTGCAACGTGATGGAGCAGGTGTGTTTTATCCACCACACGGGACCACCACTCCGCAGTCTGCATTGGTTGCCGATCAGTTTCCGGTCACAATTCAAAGTGTTGGTTATGACCTATAAAGCCCTTCATGGCACCGGACCAGATTATCTCAGGGACCGCCTCCTGCTGCACGAATCCCAGCGACCAGTAAGGTCCCACAGAGTGGGTCTTCTCCTGGTCTCGTCAACTAAACAATGCCGCTTGGCAGGACCCAGGGGAAGGGCCTTCTCTGTGGCGGCCCCAGCCCTCTGGAACCAACTCCCCCCAGAGATTAGAATTGCCCCCACCCTCCTTGCCTTTCGTAAGCTCCTTAAAACCCACCTCTGCCGCCAGGCATGGGGGAATTGAGATACTCTTTCCCCCTAGGCCTTTACAATTTTATGCATGGTATGTATGTATGTATGTTTGGTTTTTACTTTAATGGGTTTTTAATCGTTTTTAGTATTGGATTATTATTGTACGCTGTCTTATTATTGCTGTTAGCCGCCCCGAGTCTCCGGAGAGGGGCGGCATACAAATCCAATAAATAAAGAAAAAAATAAACAAACTCCACCTGCAGAAGTAGATAGTGCTGGGGAATGTCTCCCACCGCAAAATAAATTACACACTCCGCAGGCCATTAGAGGCAGCCGGTTCCCTGATCATAGCTAAGACGGGCGTCATCTGCGTTTCAATCACTTCATCTTGAGTAACAAATCAAGGGGAACTGATGTCAGCCTGCCACTCCTTATCCACAGGAGTGGAACCACATGGTTAGACGTTTGTCCCCAGAAACAATCAATGTCGAAACATCTGTTGTTCAAATAGCGTTCTCAATGACACAACCTGCCTTCTCCACCGTACGGTCTTCATGTCTGCCTTCCTGGTTAAATAGGACAGGTAGGACAGCTTACAAGCTGGAAATTGCTGGGAACATTGTTAGCACCTGGTTAGGACTGGAAAGAAACTTATTCAGAGCAAGTTAGAGCAATGAAAAAAAAAAACCTGCAAAGACTTTGGGCTTGGAAAACTTTCTTCCCAGAGAGAAGCCGTGAAAGAGCCTGCAAGGTGAGAGCTGGGAAGATCGTTAGCAGCTACATTCAGAGTATAAGATGCACCCAAATTATCCGCTTCTGTTAGGGAGGAAAAAGGTTGCGTCTTATACTCCAAAAAATACGGTACAGTGATACCTTGTCTTACAAACTTAACTGGTTCCAGGATGAGGTTCTTAAGGTGAAAAGTTTGTAAGACGAAACAATGTTTCCCATAGGAATCAATGGAAAAGCAATGAATGCATGCAAGCCCCAAATCCACCCCTTTTGCCAGCCGAAGCGCCCGTTTTTGCACTGCTGGGATAACACTGAGGTTCCCCTCCATAGGAAACCCCACCTCTGGACTTCCATGTTTTTGTGATGCTGCAGGGAAATCCCAGCAGGGGAATCCCAGCAGCGCAAAAACGGGCGCTTCGCTGGCAACGGAAGTCCAGAGGTGGGGTTTCCCAGCGAAGGGAGCATCAGTGAAATCGCAGCATCGCAAAAACACCAAAGTCCTCGAAACCCCACCTCCGGACCTCTGTGTTTTTGCGATGCTGCGATTTCACTGAGGCTCCCCTTGCTGGGAAACCCCACCTCTGGACTTCCATTGCCAGTGAAGCTCCCGTTTTTGTGCTGCTGGGATTCCCCTGCAGCATCAAAAAAACACGGAAGTCCGGAGGTGGGGTTTCCCATGGAGGGGAGCCTCAGGGGAATCCCAGCAGCACAAAAACAGGTGCTTCGCTGGCAACGGAAGTCCGGAGGTGGTGCATCCCAGCGGCGGCGGCGGTGGGTTTGTAAGGTGAAAATAGTTTGTAAGAAGAGGCAAAAAAATCTTAAATCCCAGGTTTGTATCTCGAAAAGTTTGTATGACGAGGCGTTTGTAAGACGAGGTATCACTGTACATCTATTTTTCTTCCCTTCTGAAATCTTGCAGCTCCCCCCCCCCCCCCCCGGTTTGGTCTTCTAAGGCCCTTTTTGTCTCATTCTTGGCCAGCTTCCAAATGGCCCAGACAATAGCAGTGTCAGCCCTGTAACTGTTCAGCATTCCCTTGGCTCCCGGTATTTCCCTTATCCTTTTGACTGTGGCTTGAGCTTATTATCTGCTCTCCGCTCTCCGTATCTCGATGCCTCGACACTCACACACACACACACACAAAAGCCTGCAAAACAGAGCGCTAGGCAGCCAAGTCATCTCGGTGTGCAATTAAACGTTTGTCGTCTTTGGGTTGTGCGGGAGCATCCTGGGCCGGATGAAATGAAATCACCTTCTTGTGTCGCTTTCTGAATCCTTGATCAGCAATTAGCTTTCTCCTTCCTTGTCGACGTCTCTCGTTGCTTAAGCGAAAGGGTTTGAGCTGTTCATTTATTTTGTGCCGCTTACAAACCCTACCTAATCGTTAGTGTCTCGGGGCAGCCTGCAAACGCTTGGAAGATGCCACATAAAAACCAAAAGAGATAATAAACAAAAGAATGACAACATTGTGTAGGCAACGCAGTGGTTCGTAAGCCCCACCATCCTTAGGATGGGCCAGGCTCTGCAATGTGACATTGGGTCGACTCCGTGTCCTTCTCTATCATAATTGCAGCCCACATAATTTTCTCTCTCTCCCACAAATTGCATCGGGCAAATTGTCTTTGTTAATTTCTGCCTCCCTGCTGGGTGTGACTTTCTCTGAATTTCTCTGAGGTTTTAGAAGACGGACTTCTGCGGAACTGAGAGAATCCCTCAGCTGCTCAGGTTCTTATCACCGACCCAATTCAATGGTAGGCCTGGCTGCTTTTTCAAGACCACCCAATCTGGAAGTTGGTTTGGGCACAGGTGGATTTGCTCTGTTTGTGGGGGGGAGGGGCTCATAGGATGTGCAGCTACTGAGGTGTGCAGCACGTCAGCAAAGAAATGTCTTTGTGGGAAGATCATTTCTCTCACTTAGATAATGGATGAAGTAATGCAACACCACTATTCTTTGAGACGAACCTATGTAGACTGTGGTTTTAAGAATGATTTAGTTTCTGAAGAAGAAGGAAGGAGGAAGGAAAGAGAGATGAGGAGGAAGGAGGGATGGGGAAGAAGAGGAAGAGGAGGGGAAAGGAAGGAAGGAAGAGGAGAAGAAGAAGGAAAGAGAAGGAAGGCAGAAAGGAAGAAAGGAGGAGGAAGGAGGGATGAGGAGAAAGAAGGAAGAGGAGGAAGGAAGAAGAGGAGGAAGAGGAGAAGGAGGAAGGAGGAGGAGGAAGGTGGAAAGAGGAAGGAAGAAGGAGGGAGGAGAAAGGAGGGAGGAGAAGGAAGAGGAGGAAGGAAGAAGAGGAGGAAGAGAAGAAGAAGAAGGAAGAGGAAGGAGGAAGGAGGGAAGAGGAGGAGGAGGAAGAAGAAGAAGAAGGAAAAAGAGAAGGAGGAGAGGGGAGAAGGAGGAGAAAAGGAAGAGGAGGGTGAAGAAGCATCCAGTTATCTGAGGGTTAAGTAGCAACCGCAATCGAAACCTCCATTTTGACTTTCTCGACTCCTCCTGAGCAGAAGAGCGAAAAGGAGCCTGCGCATCCACACTGAATTGAAATCCACGCCATTTAAAGCTCGTGAAGTTGGGAAGCATCACCCTCGAAATACGGATGCTTTTTCTCGGTGGAGTTTGGCAGAAGGCCGGTCTAAATGTCTCTGCGTTGCTCTTACTACCTCTTCGGTTATTTACTAGATGTTCCTCTTGACTCTCCTCCAAGGAGTTGGAAGGGAGCGCACGTACTTTTCCTTCCCTCTCTGCTTACATTCGCTGCACAGCAGCCCCACGAGGTGGATTAAGCTGATGGAGAGTAATTAAGTTAGCCGCAGCCGAGAGTAGCCATAAATCCCATCTTCTGCAGTCTAAATCAGACCCTCCAATTCAGCCTTTGCCAACCTTGGCAAGATTCAAAAGGTGGACTTCAGCTCCCAGAATTCTCAGTGAATATTATATTGCTGGTGGTGGAATGCTGGGAGTTGAAGTCCATGGCCCTGGAAATTGTCACGGGTAGAGAATTCTGCTTTAATTTAACCCTCCTCTCTCCGGATATATATATAAATGCAGAGGAATGCAGAAGGACTAGACAAGAGATTAGAATATATTGTGGCAATTTAATGAACCAGATAAATGACTACGACACGTTTGTAGAAAACAATCGTTTTCCCTTCAGCGCAAAATATCTTCAGTCTTCTAGATACAGGAACTTTACATCAGCTATATTCAGTTTACGGTACATACAAGTAGATACTCAACCAATCCAGGTTACAAGTAGATGCTAAACCAATCCAGGTTTCTTCAGATCACTATAACTACTCTACTCAATATTTAACTCACACTGAAACTGCTCCAGCCAGCCAACTAAAATCCACCACCACCAACAACAACAGTAGACAACAACCAACAACAACAGACAATCATGGTGAAGTTGATTTGCGTCTTATAATGCCCTGGTCCAATCAGATTGCAGTTCACACCCAATGACTCAACATGAGCATGCTTGCATTCTACCTTTCACCTTATATGGTACTACAATGAAATATCGCCCAGGATCACTAAGCTTGACATTCTCAACTATTGGTTTTGTTAGGACTACAATTGTATTTTATATTTTATATTATTACCCTGAGTCCCATTGGGATTGGGCAGCATAGAAGTCAAATTACAGAAAGACCTGGACAGACTAACACAGTGGGCCCACACCAACAAAATGATGTTCAACATCGACAAGAGCAAAGTCCTTCACCTAGGTAAAAAAAAACCTGGACACACATACAACCTCGGAGAAACCCCTCTCAGCAATAGCGACGGCGAAAGAGTCCTCGGAGTCTTGGTGGATAATCAACTAAACATGAACCAACAATGTGCAGCAGCAGCTAAAAAAGCCAACACCATCCTAAGATGCATCCACAGGGGAATACACTCCAAGACCAGGGAAGTCTTAATACCACTCTACTGCGCCCTGTTCAGACCACACCTGGAGTACTGTGTTCAGTTCTGGTCACCACACTTCAAAAAAGACATTGAAACTCTGGAGAAGGTGCAGAAAAGAGCAACCAAAATGATCAGGGGCCTAGAAACCAAGACTTACGAAGGGAGACTGAGGGAACTGGGCATGGATAGCCTAGAGAAAAGGGGGGCCAGAGCAGACATGATAGCAGTCTACAGGTATACGAGGGGTTGCCACAGAGAGGAGGGGATCACTTTATTCTCCAGGGCACTGGAGGGCTGGACGAGGAACAAGGGCTGGAAGCTGACCAAAGAGAGATTCAACCTGGAAATAAGGAAGAACTTCCTGACGGTCAGAACGATCAACCAGTGGAACCACCTACCAGCGGACGTTGTGAACTCCAATACTCTGGACATTTTTAAGAGGAAATTGGACTGCCATTTGGCTGGGATGCTATAGGGTTCCTGGTTAGGCAGGGGGTTGGACTTGATGACCCGCATGGTCCCTTCCAACTCTATCAATCAATCAATCAACAAACAAGGACCAGGAGATATTTTTCTGTCGTCAATCTTCTATGTTTGTATGTGTAGACCAGGGGCCACCAACCTTGGCAACCTGGCTGAGGAATTATGGGAGTTGAAGTCCACAAGTCTTAAAGTTGCCATAGTTGGGGATCTCTGGTGTCACAGACCATCGGTGTTAACTAACGACAACGGAGCGAAAGCAAAATCCTCTTGTGAGATTACACAAGCCTTTCCCCCTCTTGAGACTCAACGCTATTTGTCTCATATTTTCCATCACCAGCTCGTTGCTGGTAGGAAGCTACACCTCCCTGAGCAAAACACTAATCCGTTCCCCTTTGTAAATCAATCAATCAATCCTGTATTCCAGCTATCTGTCACACGCAGGGCGGGATTAGCACCAATTCATTACCAAACAATAACAACGCCAATTATTTATTTATGGTGAGGTCAGGGGTCAATTGCATTGAAGAAAAAGAACACAAGATTTATTTTTTTTTCTTAAAAAAATTCCCAGAAAAATCTGGTTGGGGAAACAAGGTACTGAAAGATGAAAGGGGATGAGTAAATAGGAGAGAAAGAAAAGAAAGAAAAAAGAGGAAAGAGAGATAGAATAAAAAGGGAAATATAACAGAGTGCTTTTTATCTTAGCTTCTTTTTTTACTTTTGAATAACTTAGATCAACATAGCAAAGGACTTAAATACACACAATCTTGAAGTAATGTATTGATATATTTTGACTCACTGTAATTTTTTTTAACGTATTTTATACACTTAACTAACTGAAAAAATTCTGTTATACATAATTCTTGATATATTCTTGATATAATTAATATATTCTTAAGATTTTTATTAATATTGATTGTTTCCTCATTGTTTGTTGGACCCCTGTGACAATCCTTGTGTTGGACCTCCTGATTCCATTTTTATTTTATTTATTTTATTTATTTATTTTGTCCAATACACAATGAGGGTTTTAGTGGGTATATATCTATATACACATAGTAAAATACATGATGAAGGTTATAGAGGAGATACTCATAGTAAAATATATCTAAGAAAGAATAGAAAAGAAGATATAGTAATAGAACATATCAATGAAAGAATAGAAGAAGAGATAGAGGAATAGAAGAAAGGTATAGGAGATACAGGAGAGCAGTAGGACAGGGGACGGAAGGCACTCTAGGGCACTTGTATTCGCCCCTATTCTTGACATGATTATTTTCTTTTATGTCCACTGAGAGCATCTGCTCCAAAGACAAATTCCTTGTGTGTCCAATCACACTTGGCCAATAAAGAATTCTATTCTTATTTATTTATTTTATTTATTGATTGATTTATTTATTTTGTCCAATACACAATGAGAGTTTTAGTGGGTATATATCTATATACACATAGTAAAATACATGATGAAGTTTATAGAGGAGATACTCATAGTAAAATATATCAATGAAAGAATAGAAGAAGAGATATAGGAATAGAAGAAAGGTAGAGGAGATACAGGAGAGCAATAGGACAGGGGACGGAAGGCCCCCTGGTGCACTTGTACTCGCCCCTATTCTTGAAATGATTATTTTCTTTTATGTCCACTGAGAGCATCTGCTCCAAAGACAAATTCCTTGTGTGTCCAATCACACTTGGCCAATAAAAAATTCTATTCTATTCTAACTGTAGTGCAGAGCTGGTCCTTCAAAATTGCACGTCCTCTTAGGGGTCTGATTTTTACAGTGACCGGAGTTCTTGATGGATGATTGAATTCTACCCGCAGGTAAAAGCTTTGTGCTGACCCCTTCGCTGTTTGCCCTCTCTCTCCTCCCTCGTCCAATTCTCGCCCATCCGAATAAACAAATTCAAAACCAACAAAACCCAATGTTGTGCAAATATTCCTGCCCGATTTAAAACAAACAACACCTAAGCCCTCCCTGTGAAGTCCTCTCACTGTGTGTGTGTGTTTTTAAGCGAGTGCCATACATCATAAATGATAATTGCAAAACCAAATGAAATGCTTATTAACACCACCTAAACTCGGAGGAACAGCTGTACATGTTTGTAATTCATTGATGGGAAGAAAAAGTAATTTGCAAGCAGCATTAAGGAGGGGGGGAAAAGAGGTCCTTAGGGTAGATCTGCACTTCAAGGGAGACAGAGTTGCCTATGGATTAAAATTAGACCTTCAGAGAAGGAGGATCGTTGGAGAGACCAGGGCCAGCTGAAATGAGAAGAGCTAACCCAGCCAAGATATCGAGGTCGTATTTAATTAACAAAGACCACATAGTTTCCCTTCAAGCAAGCAATGTCATTTCTAGAGGTTAATACTAGTTTAGAAATCAACAACATCAGTTTTTTATATATATGAGGAGCTTGGTCATAATTTTTCAAAAGTGCTCTGGAATTTTTCAAAAGGGCCCTGGAATCTGTTTCTATGTTTCTTCAAGAACCATCTCTTTCAACCACAATGAGCCAAACCACTCACTTGGGATCAAACCAACTTTGATCACACTGCCATCTTGGTTACCATACCTTATAGGGCTATAGGGTGCGTTCCAAAAGTAATGCAATTATTTTTTTAAAAGTAATTTTTTGAACAGATTTGCACAAACACTTAAAATTGTTCAAAGTACTGTCCTTGGGCCTCTACACATTTTTTCCAGAGACTCTGCCATGACCAGTACGCACCCTGGAAGGCGTCTTTGGGGACCTCTCGCCAGGTCTTCATCACGGCTGTTTGGATCTCTTCAATGAACGAAAAATGTGCCTTGCCACAACGCACTACGAGTCCGCGAGTTCCTGGCCAAACACCAGATGCCAATGCTGCCCCACTCCCCCTATAGTCCTGATGTCACCCCTGCAGACTTCTTTTTGTTCCCAACCCTGAAAGGAACCCATTTTTCGTCCATAGAAGAGATCCAATCAGCTGTGATAAAGACCTTGCGAGAGGTCCCTGAAGATGCCTTCCATGGCACGTACCGGTTATGGCAGAGTCACTGGAAAAAATGTGTAGAGGCCCAAGGACAGTACTTTGAAGAATTTTAAGTGTTTGTGCAAATCTGTTCAATACATTACTTTAAAAAATTGCATCAGTTTGGGAACGCACCCGGACTACAAGAATGGTGGAAGGTCTTAAGCATAAAACGTATCAGGAAAAACTTAATGAACTCAATCTGTATAGTCTGGAGGACAGAAGGAAAAGCGGGGACATGATCGAAACATTTAAATATGTTAAAGGGTTAAATAAGGTTCAGGAGGGAAGTGTTTTTAATAGGAAAGTGAACACAAGAACAAGGGGACACAATCTGAAGTTAGTTGGGGGAAAGATCAAAAGCAACGTGAGAAAATATTATTTCACTGAAAGAGTAGTAGATCCTTGGAACAAACTTCCAGCAGACGTGGTTGGTAAATCCACAGTAACTGAATTTAAACATGCCTGGGATAAACATAGATCCATCCTAAGATAAAATACAGGAAATGGTATAAGGGCAGACTACATGGACCTTGAGGTCTTTTTCTGCCGTCAGTCTTCTGTGTTTCTATGTTTCTATGTTTCTATGTGTTTGTGGGAGATATTCTCTCCCTGAGAATTCATTTCCACAGACGTGGAAGCTTATACACAAGAATCTATCCAACCCTAAACTGGCACCAGATACAAGGATCAACGGAATTCAAGAGGGAAGGGACTTGTGTCATTTGTGGTGGTGTAAGGACTCCAGGTTGGTGACATGCTTCACTCCACCCGTCCCAGCTCTGCCTGCTACGAAAATTGCTCTTCCTCTACTCTCTGTGCACTGAAAGGTGAGTGAGCGAGACCTAAATATCGTAGCACTGCAGCTACCACCCACCAAGTGTGAAAAATGCAGTCCAGGCTGATTAAAGGGAGGGGTGGAAATGCTCCTTCACGCCCCACTAATTGCCTGCTGCTCTGGGTCTATTTTCTTCCACCAAGCAACGGTGCCAAAGCTCAGCCAGAAAACAAGCTGTTCTTTCTCCACCAAAATGGTACTGATGGCTGTTTTATGAATAAAATATGCCGCATGCAAGATTAATACGAAAATGGAGTTGCTGGTACCATCAGCAGAAAGCAGGTTTCAGAGCCCCCACCCACCCCAAGCGTTTATAGCTAAGAGGGGCTTCTGTTGCCATGCCTGAAGCCTCAACAAGGCTAAGTGGGCAGGGATGAAAGAGGGATTTTACTCCTTCATCCCGTAAGGGGGTCAAGTCTTTCACTTCGGATGCCTTTATTGTTTTTACAAATAACTCTAATTGGTGGACAGACTGTGTTTTTCTGAGTGTATGATGCACTAGAGCAGAGGTCTCCAAACATGGCCACTTTAAGAGTTGTGGACTTCAACTCCCAGAATTCTCCAGCCAGCTTTGAATTCTGGGAGTTGAAGTCCACAATTCTTAAAGTGGCCAGGTTTGGGGACCCTCGCACTGGACTATAAGATGCACAGTTTTTGGGGAGCAAAATGGGGGAAAGAATCGGCTCACCAGGTGTTCATCTGTCTAGCGTCCTTAGCCAGTACATTATTTTATCCCCTGGTAAGGGCTTTAAAAAACTTTATTCGGAGAGAGTAACAATGAAAGAGCTAAGCAGGGGATTGGACTAGAAGACCTCCAAGGTCCCTTCCAGCTCTGTTGTTGTTATTATTATTGTTGTTATGAATGTTTGGGATGCTGCAGTATTGTTTTGCATACCCACGAAAATTGGCAAAAAACATAGAAACATAGAAGTCTGACGGCAGAAAAAGACCTCATGGTCCATCTAGTCTGCCCTTATACTATTTCCTGTATTTTATCTTAGGATGGATATATGTTCATCCCAGGCATGTTTAAATTCAGTTACTGTGGATTTACCAACTACGACTGCTGGAAGTTTGTTCCAAGGATCTACGACTCTTTCAGTAAAATAATATTTTCTCATGTGGCTTTTGATCTTTCCCCCAACTAACTTCAGATTGTGCCCCCTTGTTCTTGTGTTCACTTTCCTATTAAAAACACTTCCCTCCTGGACCTTATTTAACCTTGTTTCTCCTTGAAAATGGTGACCTCTAAAACCTAAGTCAAGTTCTGCTAAACCAGGACTTTAATCCCTCCCACTCCTTGTAAGACACGCCAGCAAATTATGGCTCTCGGCTGCGCTAACTTCACCGGGTGATGGGATAAAATTAGAACGCATACACCGCCTTGAGAATTAGAAGCATCTAAATCTAGTTTCATCAATAGGGTGAGCACATACCTCCGGGCGTTTTCAAACCCGTGCCTTTGGAAAGAAAAATAAGCACACAAGAGCACACAGCAAATTCAAACTTAATATTAATCGCTCCATGCTTGACTGTACAAAATATGACTTTAGCAATCGAGTTGTCGAAGCGTGGAACTCATTACCGGACTCAGTAGTGTCAACCCCTAACCCCCAACATTTCTCCCTTAGACTATCCACGATTGACCTCTCCAGGTTCCTAAGAGGTCAGTAAGGGGTGTACATAAGTGCACCAATGTGCCTTTCGTCCCCTGTCCAACTGTCTTTCCTTTATCTTATATATCATATATATATTCTTCCTTTCATATATCTTCTCCTCTACTTTTATATCTTCTCTTTATATATAATACTTCATGTCTGTTCTCTTCAATATGTATTGTGTATTGGACAAAATAAATAAATAAATAAATAAAAATAAAGTTTAGAAATAATCTACTGGTTCCTGTTTGCTTTTCCAGATCCTCCAAGCGCCTCCTTCGCAGCCAAGTGTCAGTTTTGAGCAAATAGCTACCCAGAGACTTTGCTTGCTCAACAAGCAGAACTGGGATTAATTATTCAACAAAGGTTCCTGTCCATTCTGGATTAAGTCAAGGCTACTAAATGTTTTCTGAATTTTCAGAGCCAACTGGGTGTTAATAGCATGAAGACACAGCCTGGCTCTTGACCCTTTGCAGAGGGAATAAAGGAACGAGCGAGAGGAGAGGTGGGAAGCAGGACAGAAGGAACTCAAGACAATTGCACTCAAGAATTGAAAGGATTCCTTCTGAAGGAAACCTCATGTTCAAAGTCTTCTTCCTCCTATGAATGAATAGCTTTCATGTCAACCCACATCACACAATCCCCATCCACCCAGGGCCTTGGCAGAGGTGCCCCTTAATTCATTATAAGACCTTGGTAAGGCCACACGTGGAATCCCACATTCAGTTTTGGTCGCCACGGTGCAAAAGGACATTGAGACTCTAGAATAAGTGCTGCAATTGGCAAAAGCTCGTGTGCCATAGGCTCACCATCTCTGTTGTAGGGTCTACACAGAGGAGTAAGCTCTTACTCACCACAAGGGATAGGGGCCTTTTCCAAGAGACCACACCAATCAGTCCAGACAGCAGCACCTGAAATTAAACCAGAAAGAACAGCTGAGAAATATGGATTTCTCAAAACCAAGAAAAGAAGACGACAAATTGAGTCCAACTGTGTCGAAATCTGCCTGGCAATTTTTCTGTTCCGACAAGAAAACCTTTCTGGATTTTTTTTTTTAAAGTCTTATTTTCAGGTTGTTTCAAAAGCCCTTTCAAATTTCTCTAATAATAATAATAATAATAATAATAATAATAATAATAATAATAATAATAATAATAATAGTAACAAAGCAGGCACAAAGTTTGGGAGCAATTTCTTTGTCTTAAACCTAATTGTCCAGGATATTTTAAACCTCTCTCCTTTGGCATATTAACTTTTCAAAAATGGAAGCGTGGCTCACAGGCCACGTGAAATGTCCCAGGGTTTTGTCACCACTGCAGAATTCATTGCCACCTCAACAAAATCCATCATCAACGCGATTGCCAGCTTCCCTCGTTTCGCATTTCCAAGTCTTCTTTTCCTCCCACAGCTAACTCAAAACACTTCCCTGCACCAAGTTATTTGTTTTTACAGAACATTAATTCTATTATGTGCCCATCAAGTTTAATGAAAAAAAGTTATCCGGGTGTAATTATGCAAATTTATTTCCAAGAGTTAATGAATGCAAAGTGTAGAGAGCCACCGTGTAAATTAGCCAAAAAGCGAATCTTGCGCCTGTACGTTTGTATGTCTGTTCTTGATCCCTGCGCGCATGTCAAAGCATTAACAGGCATAGCTCGAGGGGTTGCAAATCATGCTGCAACTTGGGTTAATCAAGATCCCCGAATTGCGCAACTTAAGGCCATCGTAGATTGTTGAACTGTAATTGCCAGCGGTGTTCCCCAAAACAGTGGCTGGGGAATTCTGGGAGTTGAAGTCCAGATATCTTCAAGTTGCCAAGGTTGGGAAACACTGCTCCAAAACATCAGAAGATCCAGAATGGCAAAAGGTCCCTGCTAAATTCTGCTTTGTAAAATGACAGCAGCGGAAGGATGAGATTTGAGCTCATCCTTTAGCTCAGTGTTTCCCAACCTTGGCAACTTGAAGAGATCTGGACTTCAACTCCCAGAATTCACTGGCTGGGGAATTCTGGGATTTGAAGTCCAGATCTCTTCAAGTTGCCAAGGTTGGGAAACACTGCTTTAGCTCTTGCAATCCAAAAATAAAAGAATTAGAGGTAAAACGCCCTGTTCTTTCCCAGGGGAAGACAGTCTTTTTTCTTTCCCCAAAACTTTACCCTTGGACCAGTGATGGCAAAGTTTTGGCCCGAGTGCCACAGGTGGCAGGTGGAGCCATATCTGCTGGCATGCGATTTTCAGAAGGTGGTTTTTACCCTCCCCCAGCTCCCAGGAAGCCTTTGGAGCCTGGGGAGGGCGAAACATGAGCATACTGGGCCCACCAGAAGTTGGGAAACAGGCCACCCCTGGCCTCCAGAGGGTCTCCGGGGTGCACGGAAAGCTGTTTTTGCCCTCCCCAGGCATTGAATTATGGGTGTGGGCCCTCGCCATGCATGATAGTGCGCATCCATGCTCTTTCGGCATCCAAGGAGAAAAAGGTTTGCCATCACTGCTCTAGAGCCTGGGGAGAGTGAAAAATGCAGCCACGCGAGCAATATTGGACCTTCCAAGACATGCCCATATCTCGTCACCACTCCGCAGACTGCATTGGCTGCCAATCTGTTTCCGGACACAATTCAAAGTGTTGGTTATGACCTATAAAGCCCTACATGGCATCGGACCAAATTACCTCCGAGACTGCCTTCTGCCGTACAAATCCCAGTGACCATTGAGGTCCCACAGAGTTTATTTATTTATTTATTAGATTTGTAAGCCGCCCCTCTCCGTAGACTCAGGGCGGCTAACAACAATAATGAAACAACATATAACAAATCTAATATTTAAAATAATTAAAAGACCCTTATTTAAAAAACCGAACATACACACAAACATACCATGCATAAATTGTATAGGCCTAGGGGGAAGGGAATATCCCTAAGGAGTTGGTCTCCTTAGGGTCCCATTGACCAAACAATGCTGGTTGGTGGGACCTAGGGGAAGAGCCTTCTCTGTGGGAGCCCCGACCCTCTGGAATCAGCCCCCCAGAGATTCGCACTGCCCCCACCCTCCTTGCCTTCTGAAAGAGCTTAAAAACTCATCTTTGACGCCAGCCTGGGGATATTAGACCTTCCCCCATGACCAATGAATGTTTACCATAATTGTTGAATGAATGGTTAATGGAGGTTTTTAAAATCAGAATTTTTAGGATTGTTTTTTTTTAATGTACGTATTATTAATTGGATTGCTTATTATTCTTTCTTGTATATGCTGTGTGCTGCCCCGAGTCCTCAGAGAGGGGCGGCATATAAATCCAAATGAATGAATGAATGAATGAATGAATGAATGAATGAATGAAGGAAGGAAGGAAGGAAGGAAGGAAGTCTACGGAGAGGGGCGGCATATAAATCCAAATAAATAAATGAATTAATAAAGGAAGGAAGGAAGGAAGGAAGGAAGGAAGGAAGGAAGGAAGGAAGGAAGGAAGGAAGGAACAAGCAAGCAAGCAAGCAAGCAAGCAAGCAAACAAATCAATCAATCAATCAATCACTCCAAATTGGGCCCACCAGAACTTGGGAAATGGGCTGTTTCTGGCCTACAGAAGGCCTCCGGGGGGACCCCCTGCCCTATAATTGAATAAATTAGTTGAATCTAGACATCCAGCAACTTTGGCTGAATGTCTTCATTGTGGTCATTCACTCAACTCCCTCATTCAAAAGACTTATAGGGCCACCCATCCTAAGCCACTTTTTGGTGGCTCGCGAGAGGCACATTCACACGGGACAATGCAGGTTAAATCACTGGTTGCAAGCCAGAGTGAATCCATCCACACCTCGTGGCCAAGTCTTTTATTTTTTATTTGAAAGTCTTTTTGCAAGACAGTGGGGAGACTCCGGCCAATTCTACTTCTGAAATGGCCTTCAGTTTTAGGACAGACTTCCAGGCTGAAGTAACGCAGAGCCCATTTCAACCGTCGGTTCCCAATCGCTGTGCAAAAAAATTTGGAATGAGGTCGGCATGTGTGCAGTTTCGAAAGCTGTCGGCCTCCATGTGTTCTAGGCAAAAAAAAAAACCCACAACAACCCTCGACTCAAGCTTCCTTCCATCTTTTCTCATTTGCCCACTGCCGATGGGATGACTAATCGCTCATCCTAATTGCCATGGAAACAGATGCAGAGGCTGGAAGTCCTTGGGCACTCCCAGCACACCGGACAGGGGGGAATTACCCGAGCCCTTCGCACAGCCACCAGAATCTGTTCTCCGTCCCCAGCGTGGATCAGGCCTTAACACCAGGGATGGGCTCCTATGGGTCAGGTATGCAGAACCGGTAGAAAGATTTTGGTTAGGTACAAAGAACTCTTGGGCAAATTTGGACAGGGAGTCATTGCTCACAGTTGCTCATGCCCTCATCACCTCGAGGTTCGATTACTGCAACGCTCTCTACATGGGGCTACCTTTGAAAAGTGTTCGGAAACTTCAGATCGGGCAGAACGCAGCCGCGAGAGCCATCGTGGGGCTTCCAAGATTCACCCACGTTTCTTCAACACTCCGTGGCCTGCATTGGCTGCCGATCAGTGTCCGGTCACAATTCAAAGTGTTGATTATGACCTTTAAAGCCCTACATGGCAATGGACCAGATTACCTCCGGAACCGCCTGCTACCGCACGAATCCCAGCGTCCGATAAGGTCCCACAGAGTTGGCCTTCTCCGGGTCCCGTCGACTAAACAATGTCGTTTGGCGGGCCCCCGGGGAAGAGCCTTCTCTGTGGCGGCCCCGGCCCTCTGGAACCAACTCCCCCCCGGAGATTAGAACTGCCCCCACCCTCCCTGTCTTTCGTAAACTACTCAAGACTCATTTATACCACCAGGCATGGGGGAGTTGAGATATTCCTTCCCCCTAGGCCATTACAAGTTATGCAGGGTATGTTTGTGTGTATGTTTGGTTTTATAATAGGGGTTTTTAGTTGTTTTTATTATTGGATTGTACATGTTGTGTTTATTATTGTTGTTAGCCGCCCCGAGTCTGTGGAGAGGGGCGGCATACAAATCCAATAAATTATTATCATTATCATTATCATTATCATTATTATTATTATCATTATCATTATCATTATCATTATCATTATCATTATCAATCATTATCATTATCATTATCATTATCATTATCATTATCATTATCATTATCATTATCATTATCATTATCATTATCATTATCATTATCATTATCATTATCATTATCATTATCATTATCATTATCATTATCATTATCATTATCATTATCATTATCATTATCATTATTATTATTATTAAATTCCTGGGAGGCAGAGGCAGATTCCCCCCCCTTGTTTTCCTCCCCAGAAAACGTAGGTGCGTCTTATAGTCCCGAAGCATCTCATACTCCCCAAAAATACGCTCTGTTTTCCTCCAGCCCCCCAAAAAGTGTCTTCTTGCTTTTCACTTGCTCAGAACCTTGTCTAATCTCTTCTCCAACCTTTCCTCATTCCTTCCCCGGCTCTGGAGTCCACTTAAAACTCTTTCTTCCTAAAGTTTATTTCTTTTACCAAACCAGACTATACAAGCGGGTGGCATAAACAGTTGGCACGTAAATATATATGTATATTTTAAAAAGACCCAAACAATGAAGAGAGAAACCTTTGTGTACTTCCACAATGAAAAAGAAGAAGGAAGAAGAAGAAGGAAGCAAAACAGCCCTTGAAGAAGCAACGGTAATAATGTCTTCTACTCTCCTGCCATCGTCAGGAACTTCAAAACTTCAACCTGCATTTTTGTCTGAAGTTCAGTTTCGGAAAAATCCGGGCGGTGCCAAAACCCTCCAGAGGCTCCGCTTACAAAAGAGCCCCACTTAAAACTTCCCTTTTTCACTCGGCATAAGTAGCTCAACCATAAACCCTCTGCTGGTGATTCTCTCCCATCGTTTGAGAGCCTGCAGCCCTTTCTGTACCCTCCCTTACTCCAGTGACTTTCCACCTTTTTTGAGCCGTGGCACATTTTTTACATTTACGAAACCCTGGGGCACATTGAGCAAGGGGGGGGGGGGGCGCTAAAAAAAGTTTGGACAAAAAAATTCCTCCCTTTCGCATTATTTCTCTCCCTCCCTCTTTCTCTTCCTCTTTCTTTCTCTCTCTCTTCATCCCTCTTTCTCTTCCTTCCTTCCTCTCTTTTTTGCTCTCTCTCCCCCTCCCTCCCTCTATGTCTTTCTCTGTCTCTCCTTCCCTCCCTCTGTTTCTCTCTCTCTCTTGCTTTCTTTCTCTCTCTTTCTCTCTCTTGCTTTCTTTTTCTTGTTCTCTTTCTCTCTTGCTTTCTTTCTCTCTCTCTCTTCCTTTCTTTCTCTCTCTCTTGTTCTCTTTCTCCCTTGCTTTCTTTCTCTCTCTCTCTTCCTTTCTTTCTCTCTCTCTTGTTCTCTTTCTCTCTTGCTTTCTTTCTCTCTCTCTCTTCCTTTCTTTCTCTCTCTCTTGTTCTCTTTCTCCCTTGCTTTCTTTCTCTCTCTCTCTTCCTTTCTTTCTCTCTCTGAGCTTCGCCGCACACCTGACCATGTCTCGCAGCACACTAGTGTGCCCCAGCACACTGGTTGAAAAACACTGCTTTACTCAATACAAAAAGGAAAAAAAGAGGAAGAATTGTGGGTAAGTGCCAATTTTGCTAAGGGGCGAAATCACGGGGCCACCGAAGGCAGTTGTGAATACCAAACAGTGAGGTGTGTCAGTGAAGCCACAATTTTGTCGCAATTGCCCCACCGACTTCCACTGTGGGTTCGTCAGCCAAGCAACCAGGCAAAATTAAGCAGATTATTATTTATTGTATTTATATGTCAGTCATTCCGAAACGCCATGAATGATCCATTTAACAACTGACTTAACCAGTGTTTCTCTGGACCCCTGACTTGTTTCCCTACACAGATTGACACTTGGCTTTCTGATATGTTTGTGATATGTGCTTGCAGCCTTCATATTGCATCAGCTTTTGGGAGAGCTGTCTGTCTGTCTGTCCGTCCATCCGTCTCTCCCTCTTTCATCTATCTATCTGTCTGTCTGTTGGTCTGTCACTCTGTCATCTGTCTGTCTGTCTGTCTTTCTGCCTGCCTATCAATCATCTGTCTGTCTATCTATCTATCTATCTATCTATCTATCTGTCTGTCTGTCTGTCTGTCTGTCTGTCTATCTGTATGTATGTCTGCCTATCTATCTATCAATCATCTGTCTATGTATGGATGGATGGATGGATCTATCTATCTATCTATCTATCTATCTATCTACCTACCTACCTACCTACCTACCTCTCTCTCTCTCTCTCTCTCTCTCTCTCTATCTATCATCTATCTATCTATCTATCTATCATCTATCTATCTACCTACCTACCTCTCTCTCTATCTATCTATCTATCTATCTATCATCTATCTATCTACCTACCTACCTACCTACCTATCATCTATCTATCTATCTATCTATCTATCTATCTATCATCTATCTATCTATCTATCTATCTACCTACCTACCTACCTACCTACCTACCTCTATCTATCTATCATCTATCTATCTATCTACCTACCTACCTACCTACCTATCATCTATCTATCTATCTATCTATCTATCATCTATCTATCTATCTATCTATCCATTTATCTATCTATTATCTATCTATCTATCTATCTATCTATTATCTGTCTACCTACCTACCTACCTTTCTATCTATCTATCTATCTATCTATCTATCTATCTATCTCTATCTATCTATCTATCTATCTATCATCTATCATCTATCTATCTACCTATCTACCTATCTACCTATCTACCTATCTATCTATCTACCTATTTATCTACCTACCTATTTATCTACCTACCTACCTACCTATCCTACCTACCTACCTACCTACCTACCTATCTATCTATCATCCAACTTCCCTCTCTCCGCCCACTTTCTCTCCCCCATCTGTTCTCAAATCATACATCTCTCTCTCTCTCCCCACGCGCACCCTCACCCACCCTGTATCTGCATCTCATGAAGTCCACCTCCATCTTGCAAATATGACCCAGACTCGGTCATAAAGCCTCCAACCGTGTCCCCCAATGAAGGAAGCTTTTAGCCTGCATCCCCAGCAGTGCGAAGGTACGTAGAGGTGAATGAAGCAAGAAAAGGTAGAACTTTGGCCTTTCCAACCAGGGGTCTCTAAGAAGGTGCGATGTGACTTGGCAGAATCTTTTTGGAGAGGAATCGGGGGGGGGGGGAGAAACCCACGAAGATGGGCTCCAGTGTTCTGAATCAATCAATGGATCTGCTTTGAGAGAGCGAGGCGAAGGGGTTGCAGAGATCAATAATGACCAATACTCCGGATCTTATTTCATAACCAAGGTAATCCCTTCCTTAAGTCCAAGACACGGATGTCTCCAACCTCAGACATAATAGAGATTTTTTTTTCAAATATCGGCATTTGGGCTGCATTTAATCCCTTTGGATTATTTTATTGATCCAAACAACAAGACGCATTGCAAACTGTAATGTCGTTCAAGAGACCTTTGCAGCTTCCTTAAAATATATATATATCATTTACAGGCCAAAGGCTGACCAGGCTAGTCTGTTCCCTGCATCTATAGAGATTCCACGTCCTGGTTCTTCCCGGTTGAAGCTACAGCCTTTTACAGTAATTCTAAGCTTCATCAAGGTGAGCAAAATCAATGAATGAATCCATAGGCGAGGAACCATTTTCGGTTGCTTACAATGGTTACAATCTTGGAGTCTTGGTGGACAAGCAACTAAACATGAGCCAGCAATGTGCAGCAGCAGCCAAAAAGGCCAATTCAATCCTGAGTTGCATTAACACAGTGTTTCCCAACCTTGGCAACTTGAAGATATCTGGACTTCAACTCAATATTTGAGGCACTGCCCCAGAAAGATTAGTTTCATTTTGAACAGACTTTAACTGTAAATACTTCTTCTACATACTAACTCCTTTATTACTTAAAACCAGTGGTGTGCATCTGATTTCTGGGGGGCTCGGTGCTGGAACAGAACATGTCCTGCCTGTCAATGACTACTTCAGCTTCAACCGCAACAACACAAGAGCACGCAACAGATTCAAACCTAATATTAACGGCTCCAAACTTGACTGTTAAAAAATATGACTTTAGCAATCGAGTTGTCGAAGTGGGGAACTCATTACCGGACTCAGTAGTGTCAACCCCTAACCTCCAACATTTTTCCCTTAGACTCTCCACGATTGACCTCTCCAGGTTTCTAAGAGGTCAGTAAGGGACGTACATAAGTGCACCAGTGTGCCTTCCGTCCCCTGTCCAATTGTCTCTCCTTTATCTCATATATCTTTTCTTCCTTTCATATATCTTCTCCTCTATTTTTATATCTTTTCTTCTATCCTTTTCTTTATATATATATTACTACTTGTCTATTCTCTTCAATGTGTATTGTGTATTGGACAAAATAAATAAAAAAACAAATAAATAAATGAATGAATGAATGAATGAATGAATGAATGAATGAATCAGTCAGTCAGTCAGTCAGTCAGTCAGTCAGTCAGTCAGTCAGTCAATCTATCAATCAATCAATCAACATATCCAGTTCCTGCAACTGTTCTTTGTACTTGTTAGCCTTCAGCTCTCTGATTATCCTTATTGTTGTTCTTCTCTGCATTCTTTCTAGAGTCTCAACCTCTTTTTTATATTGTGGTGACCAAACCTGCAGGCAGCAATGCAAAATGACCCTGCCTCTCCTTCCTCCTGCCTCTTCACCTGCAGAGGGCCAATATCACCAAGACTGGCAACAGATCATTGCCAATATTGGCAGGAGTCCATCTAAAACCCCGTGAAAACCCTTCTTCCCCTCGTGGTATTTGTAGCTTGAATAATCCAAGAAAAATCCCTTTACTTTTTCCTAAACGCCTTGTCAAAACGTCAAGCGGTGGCTGAACGCTTGAAAAATTGACAAGAAGGCTTATTCACCGTGATATTCCAAACAGGCTGTATTCAAAACATAGCAAATATTTGTGCAAAAAAGTTAGCACGGCAAAGGAAACACACACTGTGGCGCTTAAGATTTGGAATATTTTTCATTCTGCCTGCCTTTGTTTGCCATTTCAGTCAGTTAAGAAATCAGCAATCAATTCAAGGAATGGATTCGTTTGTTCGAAGGAGGTTTCCCCAACCAGGCGCCCTCCGTCTGCACTGAATTTCAGCTCCAACGTTTCTGGTGGGAAATGCGAGATATTTTTTGGTAACCTTCTTGTTCTGTCGGGCTCTCTGGTTGAAACCTCCCAAAAATTCACAGCTACAAATTTCAGACACACACACGTTTGAAAATTCAAAACAATGTTCTTTATAATGAAAATTCACTTAAACCAAGCCCTCTTTTGGTATAGCAAAGAGCACTCGTCTCCAAACAAACTGGTCATTGGTACAAGTCCCTTATCAGTTCTGTGATACTTAGTTTGCAGCTGTGAGGCAATTCACAGTCCTTCTTCTTTCACAAAGTGAAACACACTTTGCTCTGGTTTAGTTTCAAAGCGGGGGAAAATCAGCACACAAAAGGTCAAAGTCAGTAAAGCAGTCACGAAACACAAGGATTAGATAATCCTCCACAATGGCCAAACCCACAGGCTGCTCTTTATAGCAGCCTCACTAATGACCCCAGCCCCACCCAACCACAGGTGGCCTCATTTTCTTTGATAATAATCTCTCAGTTGTTGCTGCCTATGCATCGCTCTCCGCATGCGTGGCTGTATCATTAACTCTTGTTCTGAATCCAAGGAGGAGCTAGAGAATTGATCTCCTTCTGAGCTGTCTGCCCCACTCTCCTCCTCCCTGTCACTCATGTCTTCTTGGTCAGAGGAGCCTTCATCAGCAGATTCCACCGGGGGCAAAACAGGCCTGCAGCATGTGGATGTCTCCTCCACATCCACAGTCCTTGGGGCAGGAGCTGGGCCAGAGCTAAGCACAACACCTTCTGTAGAACCTGAGTGGGAAACTGCTCAGAAATCTCTGGAGGCTACTTTGGATTGGGAAGTTGAAAGGAAGATGGAAAGAGGGAGGGAGGGAGGACAGAAGGAGGGAGGGAGGAAGCGAAGAAGGGAAGGAGGGAGGGAGGGGGAGGGTAGGGAGAAAGGAGGAGGAGAAAGAAGAAGGAAGAGAAAGGAAGGAGGAGGAGAAAAAAGAAAAGAAAAAAGGAGAAAGGAAGGAGGAAGAAGAACCACCTTTACCCTCCTTCTTTTCCTTTCTCTTGTTCTTTTTCTCCTCTTTCTTCTCTTTCCTAGACTAGACTTACAATCCTAGGCTTAGAACTACATCGCCTTAAACACGACCTAAGCAGAGCCCATAAAATCATCTGCTGCAACGTCCTTCTTGTCAATGACGACTTCAGCTTCACACACAGCAATACACGAGCACAGAACAAATACAAAACTTAAAGTAAACTGCTCTAAACTCGACTGCAGGAAATACGACTTTAACAACTGAGTAGTTAATGCCTGGAACTCACTACCTGACTCTGTAGTATGATCACCTAACCCCCAAAACTTTTCCCTTAGACTGTCCACTGTTGACCTCACCCAATTCCCAAGAGGTCAGTAAGGTGCCTGCGTAAGTACACCAGCGTGCCTTCCGTCCCCTGTCCTAATATTTCTCTTTAGTAATATCAGTTGGCCTTCTCTGGGTCCCGTTGACTAAACAATGCTGTCTGGCAGGACCCAGGGGAAGAGCCTTCTCTGTGGCAGCCCCAGCCCTCTGGAACCAACTCCCCCCAGAGATTAGGACTGCCCCCACCCTCCTCGCCTTTTGAAAGCTCCTAAAACCCCACCTATGTCGCCAGGCATGGGGAAACTGAAACACCCCTTAGCTACTATGGTTTTTATGTATGGTTCATTAGGTTGTGTGATTGTTTTTTATAAGAAGGGTTTTAAATGGCTTTTAACATTAGATTTGTACGTTGTGTTTTGCTGTTGTGAGCTGCTCCGAGTCTTTGGAGAGGGGTGGCATACAAATCTAATAAATTATTGTTGTTGTTGTTGTTGTTGTTGTTATTATTATTATTATTATTATTATTATTATTATTATTATTATTATTATTATTATTATGTCAGTACAACACAGCAAACGAGATCACTATGCTGGATTTCGTATTCCATCACCAGTCGGGCGCTTCCCAAGCATCTAGGACTGCGTGATGTAGCGGCGAATTATGTTTGCCGATCCCAGTAAAGCGGCCTTTTGAAATTGACAGATGGAGTTTTTGTCAATTCCGATGGTTTTCAAATGTCCGCTGAGATCCTTTGGCCCTGCGCCCAGCGTGCCAAGGACCACTGGGACCACTTTCATGGGCTTATGCCAGAGTCGTTGCAGCTCGATTTTCAGATCTTCATATTTCACTAATTTCTCCAGCTGCTTCTCCTCAATTCTTCTGTCTCCTGGGATTGCAATGTCGATGATCCATACTTTCTTTTTCTCCACGATCACAATGTCTGGTGTGTTATGCTTCAGAATTTGGTCAGTCTGAAGTCTGAAGTCCCACAGTAGTTTTGCTTGCTCATTTTCTACCACTTTTTCAGGCTTATGATCCCACCAGTTCTTTGCCACTGGTAAATGGTAGTTCCGGCACAAGTTCCAGTGGATCATCTGTGCCACAGCATCATGTCTATGCTTGTAGTCAGTCTGTGCGATCTTTTTGCAGCAGCTGAGTATGTGATCGATTGTTTCATCTGTTTCTTTACAGAGTCTGCACTTTGGATCGTCTGTTGATTTTTCAATTCTGGCTATTATTATTATCATCATCATCATCATCATCATCATGTATATAAATATAATTATATCTTTGTATACCACCAATAGGTACTTGACAAAACAAACAAAGAGGCCCAACACTTTGCAAATGGGTCCAGAGAAGCCCAACGCCTGGACTGGAAGATCAAAAAAACCCCACCACCACATGGCTGGAGGGGGGGGGAGGAGAGCATTTTAAACCTACACCTAGCAAGGGAGGAAATAAAAAAACTCCTGTTTATTATTAATATGCTTTTGAAAAGGCCTCCATGCAGGGCAGGAACAGAGAACACACAAGCTATTTTTTTTAAAACCTCCCCACCCTCATTTTTCTTTGCAACCGTGAGTCATTTTGGAAAGACGCATAAGTGGCATTTTCCAAGCGGAGCCGCCTTCATCCAAAGTGCCACAATCACAGCTCCATCTGTCTTTTGCCGTCTCATCCCATTCTTCCGCTTCTGAGTGACAGCTGTTTTAAGACGTGGCTTGGTGGTGCATAATTATTGGGCAGCCGACGGTAAAAAGAAAAATGGGGGGGGGGGCGCTAAGAAATAAGCAGGAAGAGCCTGGCCCTCTTAAACGGTAAAGGTTCCCTTTGCATGTAATAATAATAATAATAATAATAATAATAATAATAATAATAATAATAATAATAATAATAATAATTTATTAGATTTGTATGCCGCCCCTCTCTGAAGACTTGGGGCGGCTCACAACAGTAATAAAAACAGTATAACAATGGAACAAATCTAATAATAAAAATTATATAAAAACCCCCAACTGTTAAAAACCATACAACACATACATACCAAACATAAAATATAAGAAAGCCTGGGGGAGATGTCTCAGTTCCCCCATGCCTGGTGACAAAGGTGAGTCTTGAATAACTTGCGAAAGACAAGGAGGGTGGGGGCTGTTCTAATCTCCAGGGGGAGTTGATTCCAGAGGGCCGGGGCCGCCACAGAGAAGGCTCTTCCCATGGGGCCCGCCAAACGACATTGTTTGGTCAACGGGACCCAGAGAAGGCCAACTCTGTGGGACCTTATCGGCTGCTGGGATTCGTGCGGTAGAAGGCGGTTCTGGAGGTAATCTGGTACCATGCCATGTAGGGCTTTAAAGGTCATAACCAACACGTAGGACTGCATGATGTATAATAATAATAATAATAATAATAATAATAATAATAATAATAATAATAATAATAATAATATTTTAATTTGAGGTATGTGAATTTGAATCTTTGTAAGGTGTGGAAAAACAATAAAAAATTTATACACCCCACCCCCCAAAAAAGCTTGTAGTTTTTAATTTGTTTGTCCGCATTGCTTTATATAACGGATGTATTGGTGGCTTTCATGATGCACGATGGGACTTTTCCTTCTTCTGAATCCGCTACGATTAACAACAGGGCTCTACAACCTGTTAAGCGGCATCTGCCCCCCCTCTGCTTTCTGCCTCATCCTTTTCTTCTGCTGGCTGCCGTCTGCTTCGGTTGCCAGGTGAGGTCTTGTCTGGTCCCTCTCCTTGCCCTGGCGTCTGAGGAGGGGGCTGCGGGCGGCCTCCAGCATCTTGAGCACCTCTGTTGACGCTGTGGAGTAGAGGGGGGGTTGTCTGCTTTGATGTGCTGAAGAGCAGCCAGGGCTCAGTGGCAGGCAACTCAAAGCATGTGTGTGTCCCCCCCCCTACAACCTCATCCGCCGAAAAGACCAACCTGCAAATGATAACAGACAGCGTAGGGACCGAGGAATCAATCCCTTTGACTCAGCCTCAAGCAGGCATTCGGTTGCAGTTAGAAACCTAGAAGATTGACGGCAGAAGAAGACCTCCTGGTCCATCTAGTCTGCCCTTATACTATTTCTTGTATTTTATCTTAGCATGGATATATGTTTATCCCAGGCAGGTTTACATTCAGTGACTGTGGATCCTTCCTTCCTTCCTTCCTTCCTTCCTTCCTTCCTTCTCTTCCTTCCTTCTCTTTCTTTCATTCCTTCCTTCTTTCCTTCCTCTGTTCTTCCTCATTCATAGAAACATAGAAGACTGATGGCAGAAAAAGACCTCCTGGTCCATCTCGTCTGCCCTTATACTATTTCCTGTATTTTATCTTAGCATGGATATATGTTTATCCCAGGCAGGTTTACATTCAGTGACTGTGGATCCTTCCTTCCTTCCTTCCTTCCTTCCTTCCTTCCTTCTCTTCCTTCCTTCTCTTTCTTTCATTCCTTCCTTCTTTCCTTCCTCTGTTCTTCCTCATTCATAGAAACATAGAAGACTGATGGCAGAAAAAGACCTCCTGGTCCATCTCGTCTGCCCTTATACTATTTCCTGCATTTAATCTTGGGATGGATCTATGTTTATCCCAGGCATGTTTACATTCAGTTCCTGTGGATTGACCAACCACGTCTGCTGGAGGTTTGTCCCAAGCATCTACTACTCTTTCAGTCAAATCATATTTTCTCAGTTTGCTTCTGATCTTTTCCCCAACTAACTTCAGATTGTGCCTCCTTGTTCTTGGGTTCACTTTCCTATTCAAAACACTTCCTTCCTGGACCTTATTTAACCCTTTCACATATTTAAATGTTTTGATCGTGTCGCCCCTTTCCCTTCTGTCCTCCAGACTATACAGATGGAGTTCATGACGTCTTTCCTGATCAGTTTTATGCTTAAGACCTTCCACCATTTTTGTAGCCTGTCTTTGGACCCGTTCAATTTGATCCATCTCTTTTTGTAAGCGAGGTCTCCAGAACTGGACACAGTCTTATTCCAAATGGGGTCTCACCAGCGCTCTATACAGCGGGATCACAATCTCCTCTTCCTGCTTGTGATACCTCTAGCTATGCAGCCAAGTCTTCTACTCGCTTTCCCTACCACCGGACTGCACTGTCCTCCCATTTGGAGACTGTCGAAAATCACGACCTCTAAATCCTTTCACTTTCTTTTTCAATGTTGTTTTTCAATGTAAATAAATCTAATTAAAATGTATGTATTAAAAAAAATCCTGGCAGCCTTCATGCAACTTACAATGGAAATACAAGAATACTACCAGCAGGAGGGGGAAACAAAGAGATACTTGAATTGGGTTGTACTTCAGAAGGAAGAGCAAGGGGTCAAGCCTGAGACTTCTTTGGAAGGAGACGCGTGGAGCAGGCGGTTGAAGGAGGTCAGTGGGGTGTAGCTGAAACATAGCCACTGCCAGGTGAGTATTCACCATCTTGTGTTGTGCACTTGTTTCATCAGTGGCAACGTGACTGACACCCTGCAGTCTCCCTTAACAAGGCAGCAAGCAGCAGAAAGAAATAATAATCAAAGAAAAGGGATATTTGGCATTTCCAGAGAACCTGGGACAAATTCTTCTTTGTTCTAGTTATCCCCCCCCCCCCTTCTTTCTTTCTCTCTCTCTCCTTCTCCCTCTTAAGCACTTCAGAAAAACAGACTAGATGTTTTTTACCAGGTCTCTAAACTGACCTCCGGCAGATGGCTTTTTAAATTCAGACCTGAGCCCCAGGCTGACTTTGGGAAGCCCGTGTCAGAACCAGAAGGCAGAATCCTACGTAGTTTCTTCTCCGGTAATCTCACACCACTAACCAGAGCATACAAAACTTTCGCCAGACCAATCCTTGAATACAGGTCACCTGTCTGGAACCCACACCGCATTAAAGACTCTAGAAAATGTCCAGAGATACTTTACGAGAAGAGCCCTCCACTCCTCCACTTGCAACCAGATTTACGATCCTAGGTTTAGAACTACATCGCCTTAAACACGACCTAAGCAGAGCCCATAAAATCATCTGCTACAACGTCCTTCCTGCCAACGACTACTTCAGCTTCAACCGAGCCTCCGGAGAGGGGCGGCAAACAAATCCAATCAATCAATCAATCAATCAATCAATAAATAAATAAATAAATAAGCCACCACAACACACGAGCACACAACAGATACAAACTTAAAGTAAACCACTCCAAACGTGACTGCAGGAAATACGACTTTAGTAACCGAGTAGTTGATGCCTGGAACTCACTGCCAGACTGTGGTATCATCTCCTAACCCCCAAAACTTTACCCTTGGACTCTCCACTGTTGACCTCTCCCGATTCCTAAGAGGTCAGTAAGGGGTGTGCATAAGCGCACCAGTGTGCCTTCTGTCCCCTGTTCTAATGTTTCTCTTTTACTAGTATCATGTATATAAATATTATATATTTGTATACCACCAATCTGTACTTGACAAAACAAACAAACAAACAAATAAATAAATATTTTGTTTTAAAATGGGTGTTTGGCATTTGACTTTAGACTTATACACCGGTTCCTAGTGCTTTTACAGCCCTCTCTAAGGGGTTTACAGAATATTTGCCCCCACCAATCTGGGTTCTCATTTGGCCCATCTCAGAAGGATGGAAGGATGACTCAACCTTGAGCCCGATGAGATTTGAACTGCTGGGCAGTGGGCAGAGTTAGGAAAGGGAGGGAAGGAAGGAAGGAAATTCCAATAAAATAAAATTCTATTCTATTCTATCCTATCCTATCCTATTCCATTCCATTTTATTCTATTTCTTGTTCTGTTCTACTCTACTCTACTCTTGACAAATGTCTCTTTTTCTTTTATGCACACTGAGAGCATCTGCACCAAAGACAAATTCCTTGTGTGTCCAATCACACTTGGCCAATAAAGAATTCTATTCTATTCTATTCTATTCCTTTTTGCAGCTCCTCTGAACAATTGAACCCATCCAATTAAACTCCTTCCAATCGAGCCGGCTTCTGTTTACAGGATAACAATAGACCCCATTTATTTATTTCTTTAAGAAAAAAATCTTTAAGGGGGTATCAAGGGAGCTTCTATTAAACGTTCCAAATTAGGCTCAACTTCCTTCCCCGCCCACCCCCCCCCAACTTGATTAGTCAGGCCTCGTCAGATTATACCGAAATGCCTTTGCTAATTATAAATCTCTGTCAAAATGCTCTAACAATAGAAGGAGAAGTCTTTTCTTCTCAGCATCATTAGGGAAAAAATAAAAAAAATTTCCACGAGAAGACAAAAGGAAAAAAAACCCAGCAACAACCTGCTTCTTGAGGAAGAAAAATGAGCCGCATTTACAACCAGCGTCTATTTACATAGGAAAAGGCCCGCTTGCATACACGTAACGCAGGAATGCATTTGCAGGGTAGAGTCGCCCTGTTGAAATATAACACACGGTGAGCCACGGCTTAAATTTCAGAGGAACTCAAAGCGACAACATCATGGACAAAAAGGAAACACAGAAACATAGAAGATTGACAGCAGAAAAACACCTCCTGGTCCATCTCCTCTGCCCTTATACTATTCCCTGTATTTTATCTTAGGGTGGATCTATGTTTATCCCAGGCATGTTTCAATTCAGCGACTGTGGATTTACCAACCACGTCTGCTTGGAGTTTGTTCCAAGGATCTACTACTCTTTCAGACAAATCATATGTGCCTTCTGTCCCCTGTCCAATTGTCTCTCCTTATCTCATTTATCTTTTCTTCCTTTCAAATATGTTCACCTATACATTTATATCTTTTCTTCTATTCTTTTCTTTACTTATATTATTACATATCTTTCTCTTCAATGTGTATTATGTATTGGACAAAATAAATAAATAAATAAATAAATAAATAAATAAATAAATAAATAAATAAATAAATAAATAAATAAATAAATAAATAAATAAATAAATAAATAAATAAATAAATAAATAAATAAAAATAATATTTTCTCATGTTGCTTCTGATCTTTCCCCCCAACTAACCTCAGATTGTGCCCCCTTGTTCTTGGGTTCAATTTCCTATTATAAACACTTCCCTCCTGGACCTTCTTTAACCCTTTAACATATTTAAATGTTTCCATCCTGTCCCCCCTTTCCCTTCTGTCCTCCAGACTATACAGATTGAGTTCACGAAGTCTTTCCTGGTCAGTTTTATGCTTAAGACTTTTTGTAGCCCATCTTTGGACCCATTTTCAATTTTCTCAATATCTGTAGGTGAGGTCTCCAGAACTGGACACAGTATTCCAAATGACTCACACTTATGACTATAGACAAATGGTCAAATTTTGGGTGCTTGGTTGCCGGCAGGGAATTCCGATGGTCGGAACTTCCTGGAATCGTGCGATTGCGTTTTGCGACCTTCCCAGCTGGACCCGATCATAGTCGTAAGTCGAGGACCAATTGTGCCCAGGCCTGAATGGTTTATTCACTTGGAATTTCTCGTCCCAGAATAATGCGTGGTGGGGAAGGGACAAGCATGCGCAGAATATATTTTTTTTAAATCCCCCCAAAATTCATCCAATTTAGTGACATCACCGGTGAACTGTCTCGAACTGGGATGAACCCACCTATGCTTACAACTCTATTACAGAGCCTTGGTGGTGCAGTGGTTAGAGTGCAGTACTGGAAGCTAGTTCTGCTGATCACAACTGGCTTCCAGCAGTTTGGCAGATCGAATCTCAGTAGGTTCAAAGTTGACTCAGCCTTCCGTCCTTCCGAGGTGGCTCAAATGAGGACCCAGAATGTTGGGGGCAAGAAGTGGATTCTGTAATCGCTTAGAGGGGGCTGTAAAAGCACTGTGAAGCGGTATATAAGTCTAAATGCTATTGCTATTCCTTCCTTCCTCCCTTCCTTCTTTCCTTCCCTTCCTTCCTCCCTTCCTCCCTTCCTTCTTTCCTTCCCTCTTTCCTTCCTTCCCTTCCTTCCCTTCCTTCCTTCCTTCCTTCCTTCCTACGTACCTTCCTTCCCTATCTATCTACCTAGAGCCTTGGTGGTGCAGTGGTTAGAGTGCAGTACTGCAAGGTACTTCTGCTGATCATCACCGACTGCCAGCAGTTTGGCAGATCGACTCTCACCAGCTCCAGGTGGACTCAGCCTTCCCTCCTTCCGAGGGGGGCCAAATGAGGACCCAGATTGGTGGGGGGAAAGAGGCTGATTCTGTAAACCGCTTAGAGGGGGCTGCAAAAGCACCAGGAAGTGGTATATAAGTCTATTCTGATCTTCCAACGCTTCCCTCTTTAATTTCTACTTGAGGGTTTTTCAACCTGCAGAACCTTCTCTGCTGCCAGCAGTGTGTTTATAAGTCAGTGTCAGGCACAGCGAACGTCACAGGTGTCATTTTCCTGCGCGGTTTCCCCCTCCCCCTCCTGAAATCTCGTCTCCCCCCCCTCCCTGCTCTCGGCAGAGCCCTGATCTTTCTGCACAAAAGCAATGCGCAACAATGCAGCCAAAGGAGAAGAAGAAGGGGGGCAAGAAAAGACGGCATGCAGCCCACGTCGTCGCAGAAGCCCTGTTCAATCCTTGGCAGACACCCCGGTCAGGAAGACAAGAGGATGGTCTTCATTTTAAAACTTTTACAGGAAAAGTAAAGGGAAGGCATCCTGGAACCGGAACTTCCAAGGTTCAGCTGTCTGCACCGGTGTTTCTCCATGCAGGGAACTTTTAAGATGGGTGGATTTCAACTCCCAGGATTCCCAGCCAGCATGCTTTAAGGTGTATGGACCTCTAATCCCAGAATTCCCAGCCAGAAAGCTTTAAAATGAGTGGACCTCAATTCCCAGAATTCCCAGCCACCATGCTTTAAGGTGTATGGACCTCTAATCCCAGAATTCCCAGCCAGCATGCTTAAGGTGTATGGACCTCTAATCCCAGAATTCCCAGCCAGCATGCTTTAAGATGGGTGAACTTCAACTCCCAGAATTCTCTTTGGGAATTGTTGTTCAGCTGCATTTGCCAATTTTCAAGTTCCTTGTGCTCAGTTTAACCGATAAATCCGCCTAACTTTAACAAAGCAAAAATATGAATTCCAGGGCCTGGAGATTGATCTCGGAGGCTTCCATGCATGCTTTATTTTATTGACTATTTTTGAGAGGCTTCATCATCAGCCTTTTTGGAGAAGGCAGACGTGTGTGCGCGAACCGTGACCTAAATGCGCCAACAAACTGACCTCTGTGTTATTTTAATTGATCTTGTGCTATCCAGCCATTGTCAACACTTGCAAGATTTTTCTTGCACTATTCTAATCTTGGCAGGAAAAGCCACATCACCCACTGGGCTCTCCCAAAAAGAGATAAACACGGCAGTAATTGCCAAGTTGAAGCAAGATTCAGTAGCCACCTTCTAACAAACCACTCTTGCCTCCTAGAGGCCCTGCGAACCCTAGCACCCAGAGGAGGCTCCTCCACATTCTCCCGAGTCACTCATCTCAGGAGGTGCAGAAGGCCCTGGTGGCTCTTCAGCCTCTGACACCACGTCCTCTTCGCTGTCGGTCTCAGGCGCCTGTACCCACGCCTCCACTGACTATGAGTCATTTGGCTCCATGACTAATTGCGCAGGATGTGAGCGGGCCACAACAGTGGCAGTGGGCTCTCCCCCCCCCCAATGCATGGTTCTATTTAAGTGAAGTTTTTGCAGTGGATTTGACTCTGCCGGGCCAACATTTCAGAAGTCGTAATAATCTTGCACCAATTGCATTCATCTTGCAAGCCAAGCTGCCTCCATAAAGCCATTTTTCCCCCTCAAGGTAAATTGAAGGCTGAGACGCTTAAGAAAGTCCCATCCCCCCTCCCACCATCCCAGCCTACACACAAGTCCGGCTTATTACTATGCCAAGACATAAATAACTGAGCCAGCTCTAAAAGCAATTGCCTGTCTCTTCGCTTAAGCTGGTTTTATGTTCTGCATCCCATGTGTTGGGGCCAAGAGAGGAAATATGGTCTGGGGGAGGATGGGAGAGACAGCCCAAGAAAGTGGGGGTAATGAAGGCGGGCAAAAAAAGGGGGCGCTTGAAACCAAGCATCTAAATTCTCAGTACAGGAAACTACGGGGCTGCCTTAAGAATTAAATAAGTTTAAGGTGTTGCATGATTTGTTCCTCTCTTTGATTTTAGACCAACACTTTATGGGCAACTTTATGATGGATGGACTTCAACTCCCAGCATCCTTCAGCCACCGGGTGCCTTTAATAAATGCACTTTGAGTTGTGGTTGGTTTATGGAATTCACTTCCAGAAAAGGTCATGACAGCTGTCAGCCTTGATAGCTTCGAGGCAGGATTGGACAGATTCATGGATGCCAAGGGTATCAGTGGTTATTGAAACGGATGTCCAAGTGCCACCTCTATGTTGGTGGAGGCAGGCAGGGTTCCCTTGGGTCCCATTTGTGGGGGTGAAGGGAAAGGGAGGGTCTTGCTTTCTCTTTCTGCTCAAGATCCCCATGGAAAGCTGGTGGGCCACTGTGGGACACATAATGCTGGACTTGATGGCCTTTGGCCTGATTCAGCAGGTCTCTTCTTATGTTCTCAAAAGGTTACTATCTTTTTCAATAAAAATGGCATCCAATGACATGTTGGTCTTTAATTGGCGCACCATCAGATCTTCTTTGGGACTCTTCTACTCCTCCAAAGGTCAAGTTTGGAGAAGGCATTTGGAGGAGAGGTTACACTTCATCTCCAAGTAGCAAAGTTCTTTGATTTCAACCATCACAAAGGTCCAAGATTTGGACAGCAAATTCCCAAACTTCTATTTGAATTTCAGTCTAGAGAAGGTCCTGTCCATCTGAAAGAGAAGCTTGGAACACAAACTGTAGGTGTTAGTTTCTTAGGGAAAGAACTTAAAAGTGATCAATTTAGTTGTGTGTTTTTTTAAATCAGCAAATTTTATTTTAGAAGTTTACCAAGATCTCTGTTGAATTTATGATTTGGTTTGCTTTGGATTCAAAAGAGGCTGAAATAGGGTGGCCATCCAGATGTTCCTTGCTAGAGCTTCCAGATACCCTAACCAGCTTGGTCAAAGATGAGGAATGCTGAGAATTGTAGCATAGGAACATCTGGAGGGCCAAAGGTTTACTATTCCTAACTTAGTTTTTGTGTATCTGTCAAGTTTATCCCAGGCATGTTTAAATTCAGTGACTGTGGATTGACCAACCACGTCTGCTGGAAGTTTGTTCCAAGGATCTACTACTCTTTCAGTCAAATAATGTTTTCCCAGGTTGCTTTTGATCTTTCCCCCAACTAGCCCCAGATTGTGCCCCTTTGTTCTTGGGTTCATTTTCCTATTAAAAACACTTCCCTCCTGAACCTTATTTAACCCTTTAACATATTTAAATGTTTCAATCATGTCCCCCCCCTTTTCCTTCTGTCCTCCAGACTAGACAGATTGAGTCCATGAAGTCTTTCCTGATCAGTTTTATGCTTAAGACTTTCCACCATTCTTGTAGCCCGTCTTTGGACCCCTTCAATTTTGTCAATATATGCCGTGAGATTGAGATTGAGTTCAAAGCATTCTTTCAAGTGGCTCAAGGCCATCCTGTGCCTACCCACCTGGGCAGAAGCGGAAGGAGGACTGGCCACGCTGGCACAACCTAAATGGGCAACGTGACATGTTTGTGGGTGAGGGGAGAAGAGATGTGAACTTTCAGCTGGGTGGGATGTGAAGTTTCCCAGTGTGGGTGCCAGGATGGCTCCGGAAATAAATTGGAATTTTCAGGAATACTTTGACTCGAAGTCTGGTTTAGTTTGGATGCTACCTGGAACCTTGACAGTATTTAGTGAATCCTGCTAAATACGATCATCAACCTAAATTGCAAGACTGAAACTACTGAATAGGAGGCGACATCAAGCTCACGAAAGACAAATGTAGCTGGGTTTTTATCCGGACTTCAAAAAAACCCAGAGGGGCTTCGGTCTTTCGTGTGTCCTTTGACTCCTCTTTAGAAATTCAATTTGCTGAATTCAAATTCAATCTTTTGATCTCAGCAGCCGAGAGGCCAATTACTGTCCCTTGGACTACAACCACCTTTCCATGGATCTTGATGAAATGGGAATCCCTTTGCGAGAAGATCAGAAGCCTTGAAGACATCAGGTTCAAAAGCACTAAGCACCTGCCCTCCTGGAGGTATTTTAAGGGGCAGCCAGGGAAACTGCAGGCTGCTTTGATAAACTCACTCTTGACTAGGATTCAAGGAGAAGAGAGGTGAAGCCCTTTGAGGTAACAAAGGGGCAGGCATAGCATCTAAGGCTCCATGCCAAAGATCTCCACCGACCAAGTATTATTTATTTGTTTATTTGTTTATTAGATTTGTATGCTGCCCCTCTCCGAAGACTCGGGGCAGCTAACAACAATGAAAAGACAATGAAAAAAATCTAATATTAAAAATAATCTTTAAAAACCCCAATTTAAAGAACCACTCGTACATACAAGCATACCATGTATAAATTCTATAAGCCTAGGGGGAAGGGAAAACCTCAATTCCCCCATGCCTGACGACAGAGGTGGGTTTTAAGGAGCTTGCGAAAGGCAAGGAGGGTGGGGGCAACTCTGATATCTGGGGGGAGCTGGTTCCAGAGGGTCGGGGCCGCCACAGAGAAGGCTCTTCTCCTGGGTCCCACCAAATGACATTGCTTAGTCGATGGGACCCGGAGAAGGCCAACTCTGTGGGACCTAACCGGTCGCTGGGATTCGTGCGGCAGAAGGCGGTTCCAGAGATATTCTGGTCCGATGCCATGAAGGGCTTTATAGGTCATAACCAACACTTTGAATTGTGACCAGAAATTGATCGGCAACCAATGCAGACTGCGGAGTGTTGGTGTAACATGGGCATACCTGGGGAAACCCATGATTGCTCTCGCAGCTGCATTCTGCACGATCTGAAGTTTCCGAACAAGTAAATGGGGAGGAACGGTATCTCTACGCTACGCAGTTTCCAACCCTTAATACAGTTCCTCGTGTTGTGGTAACCCCCAACCATAAGCCGAGCGCCAATTCTCCCAACAGAGCTTGAAGCTGATTGCCAGGAAGGTCAGAGGGACGCCCCCACTGTAAGGACCTGATTGGTTGGATTGTAAAAATAGGTTCCAAAGCGCCAGAATAGAAGCTTTAGTTCCTGACACCATGGGAAGGTTGTCTTCCCGCCCAGGGTCTTAGTTGACCTCTGTGAAACGGTCGTTTGACCCCCCCCCCCCCAAAGAGGTCTCAACCCCCAGGTTGAGAACCACTGCTCTACAGGATCCATCCAGGGTGGAGAAAAATGTTTACATACACACACACACAAAAAAAACAAATTGCCAACCTGCCTTCCATTGAGGACCTGTATACTGCACGAGTCAAAAAGCAGATGTTGGATAACCCTCTGTCTGAAGTGGTGTAGGGCTTCCTGCCTAAGCAGGGGGTTGGACTAGAAGACCTCCCAGGGCCCTTGCAACACTGTTGTTATGTGAAATAAGCTGCAATTTTGGGGGGAAAGGACAATGGATCATCTGCCCCTGGTTAGGTTTGTATATTTTTAGGACACCATTGGCTAAACCATGATTTATTCCTCCAAATAGAATAGAATAGAATAGAATTCTTTACTGCCCAAGTGTGACTGGACACACAAGGAATTTGTCTTGGTGCAGATGCTCTCAGTGTACATAAAAGAAAAAGAGGCATTTGTCATGAATCCTGAGGTGCAACACTTAATGATTGTCATAGGGGTCAAATAAGCAATCAGGAAACAATCAATATTAATAATATACAAACAACAAGTTATAGTCATACCTAAGTGGGAGGAAACTGGTGATAGGAACCATGAGAAAAAACTAGTAGTAACAGTAGTGCAGACTTAATAAATAGTTTGACAGTGTCCGGTAAATAATTGCCTTTGCACATAAACCCTTAAAGCCGTTGACAACCCAACAGCTGAGTTTCCTCACACCCTCAACACAACCAACCAGGCAATTCTGATGGAAGGCAGAAGGAAGCCCCCCCCCCCTCACCAAAAGACCACAGAACCCAAAGCTTTGGAACCCCCAACACTTGACACACTCAAAAGGAAATTGGACTGCCATCTGGCTGGGGTGATGTAAGGTCTCCTGCTTGAGCAGGGGGCTGGACTAGATGACCTGCAAGGTTCCTTTCAAATCTATGAATTGATCAATCAATCAGTCAATCAATCAATTAATCAATCAACAAACCACCAGGACGCAAAGGGCAGCATTCAACGCCAATGAAATAAATGCAAAGCTGCTACAAACTCAGAAGCAACTTCTCAGACGGCGTTCGGGTCGCCTCATTTAGGACTAGCGCCTTGTCCTTAAAAGACAGAGCCCTGTCCTAAAGAGCAGCAACGACAGGTCCGATGCGCAGAGCGGCCAGGCGGATGATGTGGGACGCTGGGAGCGAGTCGTCCTAAAAGAGGCGACTAGATGCCCTCGGGAGTGTCCCAAGCCGACACCGCTCTTCAACAAGCGGCATCTCAGCAGCCCGCCAGCCAGCCGGGGGGAAAGCGTAACGTGAGACAATATTCCGAAGAGATGCGCGACATCCCGACCTTCTGGGCTGTACGGTAACCAAGTGATAGGCACAGGCCCAAAGAAACCCGGGCGCAAAAGCCGGCTCGCTTAGGTGAAAAAGACTCAGGTGCAGCGGTGCGCTCAGCCCAGGGGCTCGGAGTGCTAGCGAAGTCCGGCGCAATTCTGCCACCGCACCGGGACAGGGAGCGAAATCGCGCACGGACTCGCAGAGGCGCCTCGGGGCAGTGGCAGAATTGCGCCGGACTCTGCTAACACTCCGAGCCACGTGGGGGAGCGCAAGTCCCCGTTGCCCCTTAGCAGCCCACCTCTGAGTACATAAGGCAACCCCCAGAAGAGATGCGCGCCATCCCGACCTTTGGGGCACGGACAGTAGTCAAGTCACACCCAGAGAAAAGCAAACCAACACAGGCGCAAAAGCCGGCTCCCTTAGGATCTCAGGTGAAAAAAGCTTCAGGTGCCAAATGCGCCCCTCCCCGCCCTTCCCACCAACCCTCCCTACCCGGATTGGTCCAACTTTGGGGGGGCGACCCTCGGGGTGGGGAGAAGAGAGAAGAGGAGCGAAGAGCCTGCAGCGCTTGGGTTCTACGGCCCCTGTCCGGCCATTGACCGACCCTGTTAGACTGCGCCTGTCCCTGGAGGCTGCCCGGCGCCCCTCTTCTCCCGCGGAGCCCCCACCGGCCTGACTGCCGCCCTCCCTCCCGCTTCGGGCGCGCCTGGACCGTCCTTACCGAGAAGCCGGCCCAGAAGGGGCAGGAGTGCCGGACGCGGGCCGAGGTAGTGAGGGCCAGGGCGGCGAAGCTGACGGCCACGATCAGGCAGCCCAGCGCCATCTGCGCGACGCCCAGCGCCAGCAGCACCCGGGAGCGGGCGCGGAGCTCGCGCAAGCGGGCCAGGCGGCGGGACAGGGCGGCCGGGCTGAGCGGGAGCGCGACGCCGCCTCCTACGCCCAGCGCCCCCGCCGCTGCACCGCCGCCCCCGCCCAGCGGCATCTCCCCACCGCGCAGGGCCGCCCCCCCCTCTCCCCCGGCTAACAGCTGCACCAGCCCGGCAGCCGCGGCTCGCCTGCCGCCTCCCCGCCGCCGCCCGGCTCCGGCTCCATCGCTGCGCCGCCTCCTCCTCTTCGTCGCCCGGCCGCAGCTGGCACCACGGCGGGCAGCTGGGCTCGGCGGCCGCGCTCCGCCTCCTCCCGCCCCGCCCCGTCTTCCTCCAGCCGCCCCCTCCCTCCAGCCTCGCCAGGCGGCGCCCCCCGCGGGCGCCCGGTTGCAAATGCCGCCGGCGGAGCGCAAATGGGAGCCTTGCTTGGCGCCCCCACGCTGCGCCCCTCGCCCCCCCCGCCCCTCCCAGCTGCCACAGCCTATTTTGGGGAGGGGGAGTCAGAGGGGGGGGGCTGCAGGTGCTTTATTTATTTATCTATTAGTTATCTATTTATCTGTTTATCTAATCTATCTATCTCTATCATTATCTCTCATCTATCATCTCTCTCTCTGTCTGTCTGTCTGTCTGTCTGTCTATCATCATCATCTCTCTCATCTATCATCTCTATCTGTCTGTCTGTCTGTCTGTCTGTCTGTCTGTCTATCCATCATCGATCCATCTATCCATCTATCCATCTATCTATCTATCGATCTATCTATCAATACGTACTTGACAAAATAAATAAATAAAAATTAAATAAAAATCAGTGAACCCCATTTGCAGTCATTAAGCAAATCCTAGTCCTTAAAGGAATCCAACTCCCTTGCTCCAAATCAGCCAAATAACAAAGATCACCTGAGAGCAGAAAACCCCAACAGGTTGTAAAAGCTGATTGCCAAAGCACCCAAATTTTTGGTCACTTCTTGTAACGTATCAGGAAAGACTTCATGAACTCAATCTGTACAGTCTGGAGGACAGAAGGAAAAGGGGGGACATGATCGAAACATTCAAATATGTCAAAGGGTTAAATAAGGTCCAGGGGGGAAGTGTTTTTAATAGGAAAGTGAACACAAGAACAAGGGGACACAATCTGAAGTTAGTTGGGGGAAAGATCAGAAGCAACATGAGAAAATATTATTTTACTGAAAGAGTAGTAGATCCTTGGAACAAACTTCCAGCAGACGTGGTAGATAAATCCACAGGAACTGAATTTAAACATGCCTGGGATAAACATAGATCCATCCTAAGATAAAATACAGAAAATAGTATAAGGGCAGACTAGATGGACCAGGAGGTCTTTTTCTGCCGTCAGACTTCTATGTTTCTATGTTTCAATTACACTTAGTCACTAAACAAATGGTTATAATTAGACAACACATGAATTCCACATTTGTCAGGAAGTGGCATCTTTTTCTCTCATCACCAAAGCACAATACTTAGTAAACTTAAATAGAAAAATAGTAAATAGTAGAAATATAGAATAAAATTTAGAGTAAATTATAAAGAGGTTGTATGATAGGATAGTCAACTGAAAGGTTGACACGTCTTTAAAATACATTGAAATAGTAATGTGTGTGTGTGTGTGTGTATATATATATATATATATATATATATATATATATATATATATATACATATATATATATATAATTTGTTTCTTTCTTTTCTAGTTATTTAAAACACGCTATGTGATAGGCACAATCCAAAATTTATATATTTCTATTTGTACTTGTTTATATATTTTTTTCTTCTCAATCTTTCCTGTTTTCTTTCTGTATTTACTTTCAATAAAGATTTATATTTTATTTTTTTTTAAAGGGAAAATATTTTCCGCCTCCATCCTGCAAATGAACAGTGAGGGCAAGAGATGCAACAGGCAAAGTTATCTTACTCAAACAAGATCAATACTGTACACCTTCGTTGCCTCCCTTCTTTCCTTCCTCCCATAACTTAATCAAGGGTTGGCTTTACATCCTGAAGATAAACGGCCTCTTTTGACTTATTACCAATATTGAAATGAGATCTTTCCGTTGGGGTCTCGGTGGATGCCATTAGCCAGAATCAGCCCTACACTATCTGTCAAGCAAGGTTGCAGGTAACATCCAAATTTCAATCAGAGTCTAAGTCAAGGCATTCCTCAAAATTCCAATTTATTTCCAGATCCTCCTGGCACCTCCACTGGGGAACCCGAATCTGAGCTTCCCACTCAGTTCACATGCATCCACATCCACAATCTTGTCACGTTGCCCACTCAGGTTGTGCCAATGTGCCAATTCCTCCTTCCACTTCCACCCAGGTGGTGGACATACGATGACCTTGAACGATTCGAAAAATGCTTTGTGCCTGCATCTGCACCCTCTTGAAAATCACCAAAAAGGACTAGCACCGAAGTGTCTGTGCATAAATTGCGTGAACTGGCAGACGCTATCATATATATATATATATAATTTATTTTGTCGAACAAGGATAGGATTGTAGTTTGTATAAGCATAATATAAGTAGTAAGTAATGATAAAAGAATATGATAGGACAGGGACGGTGGGCACAATGGGGTGCTTATGCCTGCCCCTTACAAACCTCTTAGAAAAGGGGAGAGGTCAATTGTAGACAATCGGAGGTTAAAGATTTTGGGGTTTGGGGAAGAAACCACTGAGTCAGGTAATGCAATCCAGGCATTGATCGCTCTATTGCTGAAGTTGTATTTTCTGCAATCTTGTTTGGAGCGGTTGACGTTAAGTTTGACTCTCTTACGTGCTCGTGTGTTGCTGCGGTTGAAGGTGAAGTAGTCACTAAGAGGAAGGACATTTGGGTCTATGATTTTATGAAATACTGTCAGATCCGATTGGAGGCGACGTAGTTATCAATTGTCTAATCTCAGGACACAAGTGGCTTGCCTTGTCAGCGTTGATGGGAGCGTGTGTTTCCCCCCCCCTGGGGGTTCCTTAATTTGTGTGTGTGAATATTTCCATAGCTGTGTCCCACAAAGCATCGTCTTGACTATGGCCTGCTTGCTGTGTCGTGACCGATTCCCAAACTGTTCCAAACAAAAAAAAACCAAAAAACCTCGCCAGGATTTGGCTGGCCTTTGAAAAGCAAATGGCATGAAATTGACGTCATTTCATCATTGAGCAGAAAAGCCAGGCTTCACTCTTGTACATTTCTCTCCCAACCACAGTTGAAACCTGACAGCCGTTGTCTATCAATAATAATTTCTTTTTTTAAAAAAAAACAGCCGTTGTTGAAAGTCACTCCTTCCGCAGAGGAGGCCTTGAATTCAATCTCTCAATGACGTCGTCGACACAAGGGTGCTGGTTTTGGATTCAGGAGAAGGGGAGGGAGATCTAAAAATGTCCTTTTTTATATAATTAATGTTGTGGTTAGCTCTGGCCCAGCTCCTGCCCCAAGGACTGTGGGTGTGGGGGAGACATCCACATGCTGCAGGCCTGTTTTGCCCCCGGTGGAATCTGCTGATGAAGGCTCCTCTGACCAAGAAGACGTGAGTGACATGGAGGAGGAGAGTGGGGCAGACAGCTCAGAAGGAGATCAGTCTGTCTAGTCTGGAGGACAGAAGGGAAAGGGGGGACATGATCGAAACATTTAAATATATTAAAGGGTTAAATAAAATCCAGGAGGGAAGTGTTTTTAAAAGGAAAGTGAACACAAGAACAAGGGGACACAATCTGAAGTTAGTTGGGGGAAAGATCAAAAGCAACATGAGAAAATATTATTTTATTGAAAGAGTAGTAGATCCTTGGAACAAACTTCCAGCAGACGTGGTAGATAAATCCACAGTAACTGAATTTAAACATGCCTGGGATAAACATATATCCAACCTAAGATAAAATACAGAAAATAGTATAAGGGCAGACTAGATGGACCAGGAGGTCTTTTTCTGCCGTCAGACTTCTATGTTTCTATGTCTTGACCTATAAAGTACGAATCCAAGGCGACCAGTTAGGTCCCACAGAGTTGGCCTTCTCCGGGTCCCGTCGACTAAATAATGTCGTTTGGCGGGTCCCAGGGGAAGAGCCTTCTCTGTGGCGGCCCCGAACCTCTGGAACCAGCTCCCCCCTGAGATTAGAACTGCCCCCACCCTCCTTGCCTTCCACAAACTCCTTAAAACCCACCTCTGCCGTCAGGCACGGGGGAATTGAAATATCTTCCCTAGGCCTATACTGTTTATGTATGGTATGTTGTGTGCATGTTTTTTAAATTATGGGTTTTTAGATTTCTAATTATTGAATTTGTATTATATATTGTTTTCTGCTGCTGTTGTGAGCCGCCCCGAGTCTGCGGAGAGGGGCAGCATACAAATTTAATAAATAAAATAAATAAACTCCCAGAATTCTCCAGCCAGCACAGCTTTGCCAAGCTTGAAGACCTCTGCTTTAATGTATCTGTTTTTGCATGACTAAATAATTACCCCTATCTCCTGGATATCAGCTGGAATACCACGTTTTCCTCTGTGCCTGACCTGGATAACTCAAGGGTTATGTATACTTATCCATCTCTCTCAAGTTACGCTCTGAAGCTTGCTGAAGAAAGCTACTTGAGCATTTATCCTGTTTTTACAACTATAGGGGTTCCTAAAACATCTTTCACCCCAAAGTTGCCTTCCAGGTGTGTTGGTCTAGACATGCAGGTAGGAAAGGCTGGATGAAGTCTTATACACCAGGAAGGACTGTTTACAGCCAGACAGGTTGACTTCCCTTAAACCAGAGGTGGGGAACAATGGCCCCTTTATGACTTGTGGACTTCAACTCCCAGAATTCCTGAGCCTGCATGACAGGTTCAGGAATTCTGGGAGTTAAAAGTCCACATGCCATGTAAGGATCGCTTCCCAACCTTGGGCAACTTTATGATGGATGGACTTCAACTCCCAGCATCTTTCAGCCATCGGGTGCCTTTAATAAACGGACTTTGAGTTGTGGTTGGTTTATGGAATTCACTTCCAGAAGAGGTCGTGACAGCTGTCAGCCTTGATAGCTTCAAGGCAGGATTAGACAGATTCATGGATGCCAAGGGTATCAGTGGTTATTGAAGGATGTCCACATGCTGCCTCTGTTGGTGGAGGCAGGCAGGGTTCCCTTGGGTCCCATTTGTTGGGGGTCGAGGGAAAGGGAGGGTCTTGCCTTCTCTTTCTGCTCAAGATCCCCATGGACAATTGGTGGGCCACTGTGAGACACAGAATGCTGGACTCGATGGGCTTTGGCCTGATTCAGCAGGGCTCTTCTTAGGTTCTTATGATCTCAAAAGGTTACTATCTTTTTCAATAAAAATGGCATCCAATGACATGAACCGCAATTCATACATATTATCCCTTTAAAAAAATGCATCTGATAAAGTGAGCTGTGCTTCCCAAAGGCTTACCCCCTTTCAGTAAAATTTGCATTGGAAGAAGTTCGGGAAAAGTTTGGCCCTGGGTTAGTCTGAAAAGACGCTCCCAAACCTCTCCCGGTTTTCGCAGACCGCAAGCTAAGCCCGCTCTGCTTCTCGGGCCCAGCACCCCTGCCCAACTTGGGTGGAAGGAAGGCAACTACAAGGCCTCTTTGAGAAACTTGTCGGATTTAAAAACCTCCCCAGGCTGGGAGAAAGGGCAGGCAAGCAAGGGGAAGGGAAAAAAAATGGCACGAAAGCTCTTTAACCTTGAATTGACCTTGCAGTGAAATTTCTGCACCTTCCCTATTTCCACCCCCACCCCCCTGGCTTTCGGTTTAAGCAGAGAAGCCTCAAGAATTTTCTGCAGGCGTCGTGATAATAAATAAAAGGAGGGGAGGCTGTAGAGCAGACACTGCAGAATTGCGGCCTTGTATGAATGAAAATGTTAAAAAAAAAAAAAAGGAGGGTGGGAAGGCGAGTGAGTTTGCAGAGCGCAAAGATGCATGGAGAGCACTCGGTCACACACCTCCGGTTTTCTGTGCCAGATGTGGACACGTTCCCAAAAGGTAGCTTTGGTTTGTGTGTGTGTGTGTTTTTTGTCCTCTCTCTCTCTCTAGAAAAATCAGCCTTGCAGAATTCTCTTGGAGCTTTCTCTATTTTGTATGTGTGTGTGTGTGTATGTTTAAAAGAATTGTTTTATTGTCTTATAAGATGCAAGTAATATATACGATTTGGGGACAACGGTGTTTGTATAATATCAACTACGATGACCGAGATCGTTTGCAGCCTTTAAAAATGACCAGGAGGGAGGGAGGACTTTGTAAATATTAACTATGATTTCTTGATGTGTTATTGTGGGTGGCCACAAGCTTGTTTCAATTGTATGTTTGGAGAATATATTTTTCTCTGGAGGAAGAAGAGGTGGCACTGCACAAATCTCTTTTGAGGTTTTCTTCTTCTTTTTTTCAAAGAAAAACATTTATGATACAAGCAATAGATTAATGTTAATGGGGACGGGTATTTATACAGTATTCATAGAGGGTGGGGAATTTTTAATTGTTATAAAAGCTTTTAAGGTAAGGAGAAGGCATTTGATGAGCTACGATTTCTATGAAGTGTTTGTTGTGATGAATGTCAGGCTGCTTCAATTGTGCATTTAGAGCCCGAAAAATATATATATATATATATATATTTTTGGGGAGGGGGTGGCTGGATGGCCTGAAGTCTTCTGCAGGAGGCAAGGTGAGGGTCTCCCGAAGCTCCTGGCTGAGAATTTTGGAAGCCCTTGAACGACATCTACAGTTGGCTTGGTCCTGCTCACATTTGCATTGACAGTTAGCAACACCAAGGCCAAAAGCTTTTACGGAGAGGAAGGTCTTCTCCTCTGGAGAGCCAGGACTGGCTACTGCAACAGACCGTAGTTGCCTCTCAGATGCCTGTTTGTTTCTCCACTTCAAAATGGTTAAGAAAGATCCCATGTCATGGGTCCTAGGTAGCATCCAAGTCAAGGCGTTCCTCAAAGTTCTAATTTATTGCTGGCACCTACACTGGGGAACCCGAATCTGAGTTTCCCACCCAGTTGAAAGTTCACACCCCTTGTCCCCCCACCCACACATTTGTCAACATTCCCACTCAGATTGTTGCCAGCGTGGCCAGTCCTCCTTCCGCTTCCACCCAGGTGGGTGGGCATAGGATGACCTTGAACCTCTTGAAAGAATGCTCATGAAAATCCCCCCTCCCAAGTTCCCATAAACACCAGCCCTTCTATACATAGTGTGGCAAGACGTTGATTTATCACCAACGTCTGCACCGGCTTGACATTCGACCCCCCGCCCGCCCCCCATTTCCCCCGCAATCTCCCTCCTTCGGAACTCAGCCCTCCCTTGCGAGGAGGAGGAGGAAAGATGCTTTGGGAGAAACTCAAGTGAAATGGAAACGGTTGCTGGGAGGAAGCAGACAGATGGGAACCAGAGATGGCCATCCATCAATTCTGGAAAAAAATGGAAGGTTGGGGGGGGGGAGAGGGAGGGGGGAAGAAATTGTTGTTTTCTCCAATTCGCACTGCTGTGTTTGGTTCCTTCTCATATAAAATTAATCACCGGTAATGCAACCCGGAAGCCTTTAGGGCAGTGGGAGACTCTCTCGTTGGGGGAAAGAAGCGGCTTGGACGCGACGGATGTGGACGCCTACCACCCCCTGGTGGTGCTTAGCAGCAATTGAGTGTGCGAGAGTGTGGCAGGCTGGGTGAGGGGGGGGGGGACACACGAGGGAACCATCTCTGCTGAGCTCAAATGGATGACAATGTTCTTCTTCCTTGTCCAGGTTTCGGGGGAGAAGGAGGAGCACCCAGAAGATGGAGATGTTATGGAAACGAAGGAGAAGACTTTGATGGGCTCCAACGAAACTTTGCCCCAAGTTGAAGTTTTGGTTCAGCAATCTCCAAGAATGACGGGAGGGGTCTTTTCCCTAGAAGGTTTGGATACCTGGAGCCTTTGGAACACAGAGGTTTTCTTTAACAAGAGGACGGAGTTGCGGGTCATCTAGTCCAACCCCCCCTGCCCAGCCTGGAACTCACAACGTCCTGATTGCAAGGCAAGAGCGCCACCTGATAAATCCACAGTAAATCCACAGGAACTGAATGTAAACATGCCTGGGATGAACATAGATCCATCCTAAGATAAAATACAGGAAATAGTATAAGGGCAGATGAGATGGACCAGGAGGACTTTTTCTGCCGTCAATCTTCTAGGTTACTATGAATGAGGGAGGGAGGGAGGGAGGGAGGGAGGGAGGAAGGAAGGAAGGAAGGAAGGAAGGAAGGAAGGAAGGAAGGAAGGAAGGAAGGAAGGAAGGAAGGAAGGAAGGAAGAATCCACAGGAACTGAATGTAAACATGCCTGGGATGAACATATATCCATCGTAAGATAAAATACAGGAAAGAGTATAAGGGCAGACGAGATGGACCAGGAGGTCTTTTTCTGCCGTCAATCTTCTAGGTTTCTACCACTAGGCCACAGCAGCTTTTGGGTTCTCCTGAACCACAGGGCCTTCTTCTTCTTCCTCCCCATCCTTGGGCAAGGCTCAAGCAGGTTGTCTTCTTCTCTTCGTTATCCAGGAGAAGAATTTGTCAACCTTCATGCAGGGACTGAGAAAGTTCTCTGTGTGTCCATGTGAGGAGCGTTCTCGGTGTCTTTGGTGGAGTCCACCTGTGTGTTTCCTCCGTCGTTTTTACTCCTTTCTCATTCGAGGAGGCTTCCTTGAGCTCCGATGGAGGACAAAAGCTTCTTGCTGGCCGAGGAACAAAATTTAAGTTCTTTTAGCCACCCGTCTTCTCCTGCACCACAAATAATTGCAAACCGACTTGATTCTCAGAGTTGAGCTTGGCATCCAAAGGCCTGTGGTTGACTGATGGGAGTTTCTCTCAGTTTTCTCCCAGGCTAGTCTATGGATCCTGGGATTTTCCCGCATCCAAACACCGACCAGGTCTGACCCTGCTTAGCGTGAGAACCAAGTTCAAGCCCTTGTGGACAGTCCACACTCTAGTTCTAAACCAGTCCATCTTTTGGCCCCAAATGGGATGGTGGTGGGGATTATTAAGGCTGGAGAAAACGCGGTGGATGCTTCCGTCATGCACCATGCAGGAAGCAGAGACCCATGAGAAGTAGCCTTCTCATCTCCCAACCACAGATGCTTAAGGGGGGATGGGGAGAAGAACCTCTGCTGTGAGGTTGCCTGGAGACCACAACATGGGAGATGTTCAGGAAAGGTCAGGCACACTGATAGGGCAGGTGTTGGACGGAGATAAACAAAAAGCTATCATGGTTATTTGGATCCTGACTTGTAGGCCAGACAAGACCCAGTAGACGGGTAACAACAGAGTGGGATGGTGGGGGTCCAGCCATCATAAACCTGCTTACTCCACAGATGTTGAGCTTGTGCAAGTAAAGCCAGATGTGGTCAACTCACAGCTGTGCTTCTCAGCCCTTCTTGAGCTACAAGCAGGGCCAGGAGACCTTCCTCGCCCCAAAGACTCCTTGTGACCTTTAACCTCAAAATGGGAGAGTAAAGGCGGATGGTTATAGCAGTTAAAAATCGACGGAGCTGCGATGTATTATTATTTTTAGGGTTATTAAAGGGTTAAATAAGCTCCAGGAAGGAAGTGTTTTTAATAGGAAAGTGAACACTAGAACAAGGGGACACAATCTGAAGTTAGTTGGGGGAAAGATCAGAAGCAACGTGAGAAAATACGATTTCACTGAAAGAGTAGTAGATCCTTGGAACAAACTTCCAGCAGACGTGGTTGGTCAATTCACAGTAACTGAATGTAAACATAGATCCATCCTCAGATGAAATACAGGAAATAGCATAAGGGCAGACGAGATGGACCATGAGGCCTTTTTCTGCCGTCAGTCTTCTATGTTTCTATTTTCCCCCCACTTACCTACTAATGCTCTTTTGGGAGAGACCTGGAAAAACACACACACAGATACACACACACAAACACATCCCATTCCACCAAGCCCAAAGTAGAAACCTGTAGAATGAGATGTAACATGGCTCACAAACTTGGGTTACATCTGGATTGGTTTGTTTTTCAAAGGGATCGTGCTAAGGATGACTTTTTTGGGGAGGTAGGGGGAAAAAAAGGAAACTATAGCCTGACGGTTTGAGAAGCAGTTTTCACCAGCTACGTGCAGGTCAGACAGAAACAAGGAGATGCAGGAACCTTCTATTTTAAAAACAGGTTTTTATTCTGCATATTTAGAAATGTGTAATTTTTTTTTAATAACGGCAAAGAAAAAAAAAAAATCAGCCACACCTGAATAGCTAAAGAATCGATTAACAGAATGCAGTGGTACATTATCTAAACAGAATAGAGTGTGGATGTGCCATAATAAATTGTCTATTAGTAAAAAAATACATTTTAGGGCACATGGTACAGTATCCGTTATCACAAAATTACAGTAGGGATACTTGACTTGACTTCTTTTTTTTTCTTTTCCCCAAGAAGATATCCAAACTAAAGAATTCCAAGTTAGTCTTTAAATGCAGCACTTTAAAAAGGTAACAACTTTGTGCATTTTCAGGTTTTTTTTGTATATAAATATATATATAAATATATATATTTATTTATATATTTATATATATATATTTATATATTTTTTTAAAAAGTCCTTGTTCTCGTGTACGGTAGAAATGCTGCGTTATTGCTGCCAGATTTCAAAGTTCAAGGCTCAAAAGGTCTGAGAATACAAAGATATTAAGAAACTTCCATTTTGTATTATATATATATATATATATGTATGTATATCTATATATATATAATACATATCCTCGTATATATATTATATATATATATATAAAAGGTAAAGCTTATAAAAGTTAATTTACAAACCAAGAACAAAAGTGATACGCACAAGTTTTTATATACAAGCAATCTAGAACATCTATAAATCCCCCCCCTTCCAAATGCACAGCAGAAACACAAAATGAAAATTAATAGAAAAAGAAAAGAAAAATTAAAAAAGGGGGGAAAAAGAAAAAAAATATTACCATCCTTATATTCTTCTGAATTCTCCTCTGCTTCAACACTGCAACACCCAGGATTTCACTAAATCCGTTCACACAAACCACCCATCTCTCTCTCTCTCCCCCCCCCACCGAGTGGTAATTTCTCTAGGTCAGTACGGGAGCCCTACCAATGTAGTAGTGGTGGTGGTAGTGGTAGTAGTAGTACGGTGAGCTATGATGAAGACTATGTTAAAAGCAGGAGGATAAGGCAACACCGCTAAATATGTCTGTCAGATGTGGTGAACTTAGAGAGGCACATGAACCACAGTCGAAACCCCGGAAGCGTTTTCACTTTTATCGGAAACAGAAGGGAGCCATGGGGGGGGGAACCAGTGAGATTTTCCCACAAAAACAGGTGAACCAACAGGTGGAACTAATTCTGGAAAAGAGAAGGACAAATCTCCCACGATTGTGCTAGCAAAACCTCTCTGTGTGTGTCCCCCAAAAGGATGGGCACAAACACAGAAGGAAAAATAAAATAAACCAGTCTCCGGTTGATGGTTTTTTTGTCTCCCATCTCCCCCCCAAAAAACCCCCCCTGAAACAATGATGTCACCTCTGCATATTCTGAGGATGCTTCGAGGGGTTCGGTGTTTAAATTAAGAAAAGAAGAAGAAGAAGAAAAGGAGGTGAAAACTCTAACAAGACCAAATAAACGAAAACACGATGGGGAAAGTAAAAAAAAAAAGGAGCCCTAATTCAACGGTGCATTATGGACCTCAGTGGGGAGGGTGGGAAAGACTGAACTGCATTGCTTCCGTGGTGGTTTTAAGGTTGTTTTTAAGCTACGGTGTGTTAAAAGTGTCCCGTTTTTTAAGGAAGGTGAGAGGCTCGCCCGCCAGGAGGTTGGCGCGGCTCCTGCTGACCGGTTTAGTTGCCGCCAACGCGTGTACCCTGATGATGGTTCGTTCAAGAACGTTCTGACTAGCTGTTAGTCAAACCACAGATTGCTTAATACTAGGAGAAGGGTTAATACTTGAAAAGAGTGGTTCAGTTTCTATGCAGGTGGTGGTTGGTTGGTTTTTGGTCTGATTTTCTTTTTGTAAAAAAAAAAAAATCTTGGTTTTTTCCCGCACTCAGATCCACTCACTAAGGTAAGAAGGGTTAGAAGTGATCTATTAGAACGGACACACAATTGGCTCCAACAAGGTAGTTGGGATCTCCAGGAAGTGATTTGTTCTGCCATGTTTTGGGGTCACCTGTAGGAGGAAAACAACGTAGTAGTTTAGTATCCATCAACAACAGGGGGAACATCTTGGATTAACAGTACCGTTAAAAGATAACGCGCATGTAAACACCGGCTCCCGTAACAAGGGGTCGTGGTTTGCAAATGGCTGTTCTGATCTCAGCCACCCTGAGAAACGCTTCAAGGATGGAGAGAAGAGGGTTTTGGAAGCTCCGGTTGAAGCGTGGGGGGCTCTGGGGGCAAGGATGTTTTCTTGCAGCACTGATGACAATACCTAGTTGGGGAATGAGAGGTCTGCAAGAAAACAGCCAAGTTTAAAGAGCGCAAAGGACCCCCATTCTTCAAGGAAGCCCTGCCTGTGGGACACTTCTCCAGCTTGGGTTACCTCCTGACTTTCAACCTTCTAGAGTGGTGGGTTTTTCCCCCAACCTTGGCCTTTAGTAGACCTGTGCCTTTCCACTCCCAGAATCCCCCAGAATCTTCAAACTGGCCAAGGTTGAGAAGTCTAAATCACCGAATGTTCATCAATGTTCGAATCTTAATCTTCCGGCAGGTCTGGAGCCAAACCATGGGTATCTGGCCGTTAATGATATGCATGGTTTTAACTGGTTTTAACTGTTGGTTTTAAATTGTTTTAGACTGTTCTTCAAGGGTTTTTAATATTACATTTGTATGTTTTACTTTTTTTTGGTTGTGAGCCGCCCAGAGTCCCTTGACTCTTATTATAAATAATAATAATAAAAATAATAATAATAACTTCGACTCAGCTTCAGATTCTTAAGGTAGTCAAAGTGAATATTCCTCCACTGGGTAGGAATGGTGGCCAATTTTGGAGGGGCTCTGAGGCTTCGGGTGGTCCCCCCCTGAAGCCCTGGAGAACCAAGATGAGGCCAGCTGAAGATCAAGTCAACCTAATACAACAATTCCGGACAGGAAGTTTTCAGAGAAGGAAGGGATCTTAAAGGCCCCTGTACCTGCCTTTAGAGGAGAAGACCTTTCCTCCTAGAGGGGTTCATGTAGACCTCCCAAAAGGCATTTGTGGGGTGTCAGGCCCTTATACAACTAGACATAAGAACAGTTTTTTTCCAAACACCATCATTCTACTAAACAAATAATTCCCTCAACACTCTCAGACTTTCTACTAAATCTGCACTTCTATTCTACTAGTTTTTCTCATCATTCCTATCACCCATTTCCTCCCATGTTGACTGTATGACTGTAACTTGTTGCTTATATCCTAAGATTTTTATTAATATTGCTTCTTCATTGCTTATTTGACCCCTATGACAATCATTAAGTGTTGTACCACATGATTCTTGACAAATGTATATTTTATTTTATGTACGCTGAGAGCATCTGCACCAAGACAAATTCCTTGTGGGTCCAATCACACTTGGCCAATAAAATTCTATTCTATTCTATTCTACAGGATCGACAGTCCAACCCTGTACCGGTTTCCCACAACCTGTGCTAACTTTTGCCTGCTCGTTTTGCTCAAAACAAATCCACCAGGACAATGGATGGAAACTCGACCTCTCGAAAGGCAAAAGAGTGAACGGTTTAAAGACTGAGGCCACTCAAACCAACATCTGTCTCTATTAACCGTATTAGCTGTGGCTGCTAAAAAATTGTCGTTGAGGATCACAACAATTTGTTACCTCTTTCTCACACCATTGTTTCCTCTAGCTACGATATAGTCCCATCACAGAGCCCTATGCTCTTAAATGTGTTGATTTTAGGTTTAATGCAGCTATTGAAATACAAGCCAGGTTATGATGCCACCTTGGCTCCTAAGCTGGGTTGACCTTCATTTCTTTCTGCAAACGTAGGAAATCAAAGCTAAGATTTACTTCTAGGCTGTGATGCCCAACAGGTTGTGTTACTACCTCCTTGTGTTGGATTAATAGCACTTAACAATAGCACTAAAGACTTTCACACCACTTCACAGCCTTTTCTAAGCAGAGCCAGCCTCTTGCCCCCCAAAATCATGGTCCTCACTTTACGCACCTTGGAAGGATTGAAGGCTGAGTCAACCTTGAACCCTTTAAGATCAAACTGCTGGCAGTGGGAAGAGTTAGTCTCCAATACTGCATTCTAACCCCTGCCCTCCCACAGTGATTAAGAGGCAACCAAAGTTAGCCTGATTTCTTTCTAATTGTTTCTTCCAGTTATTCTATTTTGGAGAAATCCCAATTATTTAGGGTTTAATTTAAGCATCGATTTCCACTACTTTGTGCCCTTATCTTTTACGGATGTGCAGTTCCTGACACTCTTGCAAATTTCACAATCAGACACTCAAGACAACACAATTATGTAGGCAAACAAGGACATTCTCCCAAACCCACACCCAGTTCTTGTGCACGGACACAACCAGGCAACTTATGAACAAGATGCTGGTGTGAATAGTGACACATGGAAAAGGGGACCCTTGGAACTGCAAAAATTAGACCAGGTTTCGGAGAGTCTGGGGGGGAAAAAAATGCTCCCAATTCTTAAAAAGGCAAATTGTGGGTTACTGCATTTTTGGGGGTATAAGACGCACCTGTTTTGCCCCTAAAAGAGGCTGAATGTATACTCGAAACATAGCTTTTTTGAAGCTTTAAAAAAACCACCCCATTGAGGTGCTAATGATCTCCCCAGCTCTTCCCGGCTTGCAGGCTTTTTCATGGCTACTCTCTCTGAGAAGTTTTTTTCCAGTCCTAAGTCTTTGCTTTTTTTCATTGCTACTTGCTCCAAATAAGGTTTTTATAAGCCCTAAGCAGGGGATAAAATAATTGTGCTGAAGCTGATGGGACTAAGGAGCCAGGTGAATGCTTGGTTGCCAGATTTTTTCCCCTACCCCAAAACTAAGGCGCGTCTTATACTCTGAAAAATACAGTAATTCTGAGCTCCCCAAAATATTTTGCTTTTCAGATTCTTTAAAATATAGAACACTACGTTTTGAAGTCGACCGTCTACTTTTAACACCAAGTACAGTGGTACCTCATGATACGAACCCCTCGTCTTACGAACAACCCGAGATACGAACCCGGGGTTCAGAAAGTTTTTGCCTCTTCTTACGAACTTTTTCCTTCTTACGAAACCCGCCGCCTCCGCCGAGAAGCCCCGCCGCCCGGCTGTCGCTTTTTGAAACAGCCGGGGGGCTTCTCAGCGTCCTCCTGAACCCGAACGCCAAACCCGAACTTCCGGGTTCGGCGTTCGGGAGGCTGCCGAGAAGCCCCGCCGCCTGGCTGTCACCTTTTAAAACAGCCGGGGGGCTTCTCGGCGGCCTCCCAAACGCGGAACCCGGAAGTTCGGGTTTGGCATTCGGGTTCAGGAGGACGCTGAGAAGCCCCCCCTCCCCCCCCCGGCTGTTTTAAAAGGTGACAGCTGGGCGGCGGCGTTTTTTTGCAGGGGGGTTTTTTCGTTGCACAGATTAATTGATTTTACATTGTTTTCTATGGGAAACAATGTTTCGTCTTACAAACTTTTTGTCTTACGAACCTCCCCCGGGAACCAATTAGGTTCGTAAGACGAGGTATTACTGTAGATGTTCAGCATCTTAGCTAGATCACCCAACTGCTAGTTGAGAAACCAAAGGCAAAGGTCAACACCAGAGTGTTAGGACTACACATCTCCAACTTCCAGGGGCAACAAAGGAGAGGAAGCTGATGGAGACTTGGCAGGCAAGGAATTCGGAGATACCCCCACCCTTTTTTTATAAACATGGAAGGAAACGACAGTGCGAACACAGGAGGTTCATGGTTAGTTGAGAGAAAAGCCCTCCGAGGCCCATTTGGTCAAGGGTTCAGGGTGCTAGAGGTCATTTGAAGTGAGGCGTGAAGTTGGCCCCCTGTGTGTGTTTCATGAGATGAGATGACAACCAAAAAAGAGGACAATATAATCAGAAGGATAATGTGCCCGGCACATTTGAACATTTTGGTTTTTGTAAACAATGATGTGTTGCGAGAGGTTAGTATGCGTCATAAAATGTTCATTTTTGAGAAAAGACGAAGAGCATGGAAAAACATGTTAGAGAAGCTCAGGAGACAGAGACAGCGAGAAAGACAGCCTGGAATCAATTCAGATAAAGTTTCATATTTTTTGTTGCTGTTCTTGTTTGGTTGGTTTAGAAAAAGAAAAGAAAAAGAAAACGCATTTATTTCAAACATTGTACGGCTTTACAGAAGACAAAGAGTTTGGCCAGCGGTGAAAATTGTCCCATGGAGCAACGCGACAGCACACTGAATGGAGGTGAAGCTGCAAAGATGCTCGAGTACAAACAGGAAAAGGCGAATGCGTTAACACCGGCACCCTCACATACCACAGCAGCACCCAACAATGACCCCCAAAGGCAGAAGCACGGGAGAGAGAGAGAGAGGGTGGGTGGGGGGAGAGACAGAACCACCACAAAACCCTCTTTTCCTCCTTTTCAAGTTCATTCGTTACAAAATAAAAGAGAGGGAAACAAACGCAGGGTCCGGTTTAGGCCTCCTGTGGCTTCACATGGACGGGAGAAGTTTGGAGCCTCGTGATTTGCAGGAGGTCCACTTGTCTAAGACTTCCCAATTTGGGGGGGGGGGCGTAGGGGGAGGGAAAGAGGGAGTGTTGACACCCAGCAGCATGCAAACTTTGAAGCACTGAATTCCAGTACAATGCACCCAGTTTAACGGCTTCGCTACATAGGTTTTTCCCCCCTCCATCAACACATTGGCATTGAAAATGATCAGATACATGAGTGAATACATTTTTTTTTAAATACTGCACACATAAATACATTGCTTCTCTATATGTATATACTATATATATATATATACCATATGCAGATATGTATACATTGCAGGATGCCAAATGTCTTACGTGGCTGAAACACCTCCCTTTTCAAAAACTTTTTAAAAGTTTGTTTTTGCATCCATTAACTAGCCTTGCTGTTCCTTCTCAAGGTTTCTTAGTCTGCAGCCCCCCCCCGAGTCGTAAAATTGCTTAAAATTTACACCAAGAACACGTGGGACCTCGAGACGAGAGGTCTGTCCCCTCCCCAGGGTGTGAGAGAAGGGGGAGCCGTTCGTTCTTACTACTTTTGGGGAGCAGTCAGATTTCTCCTAACTTAAAATGCCTTGCAAAACATTCGTCTCTCCGTGAAATCTCTGAATTTGGGTGGAAACATAAATACAGGTAGTCCTCCACTTGCAACACTTCGCTTAGTGACCGTTCGAAGTTACGACGGGCACGGGAAAACCTAATTTATGACTGTTTTTTCACATGTACCACCACTACAAGCATCCTCAGGGTCGCGTGATCAAAACTGGCAACTGGTTTGTCGTCGCAGTGTCCCAAGATCACGTTATATTTTTTATGACCTGCTGACAAGCAAAATTGACGGGCTTATTCACTAAACGGTGTCACTAACTGAACATAACTGCAGTGGTTCAATTAAACAACCTTGTCACTAACTTAACTGCAGTGGTTCACTTTAAAAGTATGGCACGAAATGTAAAATGGGAGAAAACCCACTTAATAATCATCTCAACAACAGAAATGGTGGTTAGTTGAGGACTACCTGTTTATATTGGGGCTTGAAAGCAAGGATTTTGTTTAAAAAATAATACATATTTTTTTTGGCAAAAGAGGCCAAATTCTTAAACTGCCAAATTCACCTCTTCCATTAGAAACCCAGTGCCGGCGATGTTCACAGCCTTGGGGTTCAACGGATTGAGCAGGTCATTGGACAAGCGATGGAGAACACAACTTAGGACACAACTGACCCCCAAAAAAGCAGAAAGAAAAGGGGAGCGGTTTTCTCGTCTGTTAGTACCGGTGGCTCATCTGGAAGGGTTTTGGCAGCTGCGTGCCGGTCTCGCCAGAAAAGGGAGAGAGAGAAAGAGAGAGAAGGAAGGAGGGAGGAAATGGCGCAAGACAGCGGATAGATAATTGCGTCGTTAAACCGGACCGTGAAAATGTCCTGGATTATCTACCGTGTCGGTTTTGATTGACTCGTCACGATTTGGTTTGCAAATGGTGGTTGGAGGTTTTTTTGTGTTTTTGCATCGTGAGGAAGGGTGAGGAAGACATTGGCAATGACACATGAAATGATGGAGAGCGGAGACGGAAAGACAAAAAAAAAAAGAGATATAGTCCCATCTCAAGATTCCACAGTGGGGGTGTGTATGGGGAGCCCACCTGGGACAGGCGAGCTTAAATTATTCGATAGCACCCGTAAGCCCCCAAAGGACAGAGGGAGGACAGCATACCCGACGAGGAGTCGGAGGATTTTAGAGCAAAAGACCAACCATCAGGGGTCATAGACGCACAGTGTGGCAAGCGCAGCTCGACGGGCTTCAGGAACTTGAGTCCGTGCGGCCCGCACATCACCAGCGGGCTCAGGAGCGTCTCGCCTGCGGAGGGGGACACAGAAAGAGAGAAGGCGTTAGGAGGGACTGCGCACAGGAGGAGGGGGAGGACGGGGGAGTCTTGGGTCTTCCCTGAGCTTGGGCGCTTTCTTGCAAACGTTTCACGACCCCAGTGAGTAACATCATCAGTACTAGAAGGGAGTGGAGAGGAGGAGGAGGAGGATTGTGGGCTCCGTGGGGCTCTTGGAGCTTGGCTGTTTTCTTGTGGACATTTCATGGCCCAACTAGGTAACGTCATCAATGCTAGAAGGGGCAGGAGGAGGACTGTGGAATTCTTGGAGTTAGAAACATAGAAACATAGAAGATTGGCGGCAGAAAAAGACCTCATGGTCCATCTAGTCTGCCCTTATACCATTTCCTGTATTTTATCTTAGGATGGATGTATGTTTATCCCAAGTGTGTTTCAATTCAGTTACTGTGGATTTATCTACCACGTCTGCTGGAAGTTTGTTCCAAGGATCTACTACTCTTTCAGTAAAATAATATTTTCTCATGTTGCCTTTGATCTTTCCCCCAACTAACCTCAGATTGTGTCCCCTTGTTCTTGTGTTCACTTTCCTATTAAAAACACTTCCCTCCTGGACCTTATTTAACCCTTTAACATATTTAAATGTTTCGATCATGTCCCCCCTTTTCCTTCTGTCCTCCAGACTCTACAGATTGAGCTCATGAAGTCTTTCTGTATAGTCTGGAGGACAGAAGGAAAAGGGGGGACATGATCGAAACATTTCCCTTGAGTTCCCTTGAGGTTGATTGTTTTGTTGCAAACGTTTCACGACCCAATTAAGTCACGTCATCAGGAAGAGGAGGACGGAGGGGTCCTTTGTACTCTCTTGAAAGACATTTCATACCCAAATTCATAGGTAACCAATTCATCCGTGCTAGAAATAAGTTGAGGCTTCATACACTTCTTCAGTTGTAACTGAATGATGAGGAATGCAAGGATTTACATTTATAAATATTAATTTTTTAAATTTTTATAAATTATATTTGTGCGTGCGTGTGTGTAGCATATTTTTGCTGAGAATGAAAATGGAGACTACTATTTATATATATATATGTGTGTGTGTACGTATATATGTCACTTTTTTTTTTTGCTGAATTTGAAAATTAAGGGAGACTAGGATAGATCTATTTCGGCCTTATTTTGGCCTCATCAGCTAGCCATACCCACTGGGACTTGAACCTGCAACCTTCGCCTTGTAAGGCAGAGAATTATCCTCTAAGGCTACAGTATCCAATCCCTTCAGCTCTGCACCAGGGAAGGGTTACATATTTTTGTGTCAAATCACCCTGTGCATTGAAGGAACATCACAGCTCCTCATTTGCCTCTTGGCCCAGTATATATGTGTGTATGGGTATATGTATGTAAGTATGTATGTATATATGGGTGGGTGGGTGTATTTATATATTTATTTATTTATTTATTTATTATTAGATTTATAATATAAATATTATAAATATTTATATCCGGTCATCAAACCGATCCTCAAGAGTGCTACTGGGTAATGACCAGATGTCTGCAGGGAATATAAATCCTTCGCTTCCTCAGCATTTAGTTAGAACTGAGGAATCTTCTTGGATGAGAAGTGAAATGTCTTCAAGGAAAAAAACCCACACGCACAAGGAAGTCCAGCTGCCCTTTGGAGCAGCCTCTTTGGGGCAGGTAAGGACTGAAATCTCAGCAGGGAGGAGGCCGTGGTCTTACCTTTCTCTTTGTCCAGAGGTGGAAGGATGCTGTTATCCCGGCAGACCTTGAAATAGATCTCCTGCTCTATTCCGTCCGGGATGGCTCCTTGCGGGATAATTATGCTGACGCCAGTCTCTATGGAGCTGAGGACGCCCCCGTTGCTGTTAAAAACGCCCCTGGCGGTGGCGATGACCGTGTGGCCTTCCTCTTCCTCGTCGTCTTCCAAAGCAGAAGGACTGCAGACAAAGAGAGGTGGAATTAAGACCCCGGAGCTTGGTGATTCGCTTGTCGGTCTTTTATTACCCAACCAAGTAACTTCATCCGTGTGAGTGTGAGGGAGTGTGTGGAACCAGCTGCCCGTTTATACAGTTACCTAGGACCAAATTCATAGCCTCCTGAGTCTCTCTCTCTCTCTCTGTCACTATCACTCCATCTATCTATCTATCTATCTATCTATCTATCTATCTATCTATCTATTATCTATCACTCTCTCTATCTCGCTATCTCACTCTTTCTCCATCCGTCCGTCCATCTATCTAATTCACATGCCACCCAACTCCTCAAGGACTCTGGGCGTCTTACAACAAATGAAAACAATATTTAAAAGAACAATTTAAAAAAACATTACGAAACCCTAGGAAAAGCCCTGCATCTCTCTCAATATCTCTTGTGGCTGATCTAGATGGTACCTCATTCGGTCAACGGCCAGAGACAAGAGCTTATGAGACAAGAACTCCACCTCTAGGCCACCACACCACTCAGGTACCATAGAAACATAGAAGACTGATGGCAGAAAAAGACCTCATGGTCCATCTAGTCTGCCCTTATGCCATTTCCTGTGTTTTATCTTACAATGGATATATGTTTATCCCAGGCATGTTTAAATTCAGTTGCTGTGGATTTCCCAACCACGTCTGCTGGAAGTTTGTTCCAAGGATCTACTACTCTTTCAGTGAAATAATATTTTCTCACATTGCTTTTGATCTTTCCCCCAACTCACCTCAGATTGTGTCCCCTTGTTCTTGGGTTCACTTTCCTATTAAAAACACTTCCCTCCTGAACCTTATTCAACCCTTTGACATATTTAAATGTTTCGATCATGTCCCCCCTTTTCCTTCTGTCCTGCAGACTCTACAGATGGAGTTCATGAAGTCTTTCCTGATACGTTTTATGCTTAAGACCTTCCACCATTCTTGTAGCCCGTCTTTGGACCCGTTCACAACAGTTATAAAGCGAATCACAAAGCCATGAAGTCAATCCGGCTGCTCCCACTGAAGGGTCAGAAGATGCTGACCTGGGAAAATCCCCAACCGCAACCCACACGACTGGCGCAAATACGCCGCCCTCCCTCTCCCTGCTTCCAAGGGAGCCGCTGCCTTACCTGACGGGGATGGCCTTGGGCACAGCGCTGATGTTATTTGGTTGGTACTTGAGTTTGTCCCCTTGGCCGGAGTAGCTCTCCAGGTTGCTCTCGAACTCGGGCTGAGCGGAGCCGTGTGCTTTCAGGAGGGGCTGGGGAGAAGGTTGAGGCTTGGCCGGAGGGACCTCCGAGGGCTTCGGCAGGCTCTCCTCCGGCAAGAGGTTGTGGTTGAACTTGGGGCTCTCAAACTTGCGCTCGAAGGGCCTGGCCGCGCTGGTGTAGGGCTTGGAGGAGGAGGCGAAGCGGTTGTAGGCCGGGGTGGTGGCTTTGGGGAGCGGCTCGACCCCGTTGACCGGCCCTTTGTCGGGGAAGCTCTTCTGGGGGTAATACGTCGCCTGCACCGTGTCTTCTCGGCCGGAAGATCGGAAAGCCGCGGGTTTGTTCTGGGGCGCCGGTGGAGGCAGCTCTGGTTTGGATAGCAGGGAATTCTGGAAGTCTGGCATAGAGCAGGTGGAAATAAAATATGTTTTTTTTTTTTTAAACAAAGTGGAAAAAACCCACAATATTTTAAGTCCCATGGGATTGGGCAGCATATAAATTAAATAAATTAAATTACATTAAATTAAAATCTGCAGGTACAAGTTGCAGTTATTGAGCTGGATTCCAATTCTTCCCCACCTCCCTTAAAAAAAGAAAAGCAGAAAGCAAAAATTTATTATTATTGTTGTTGTTGTTGTTGTTGTTGTTGTTATTATTATTATTATTATTATTATTATTATTATTATTATTATTATTAATTTCATCCCATTCTGCACACAGATTTTGCTCTTCTGCAAATTGTGGTTGAAGTACATGTTTTTTACTTATTGTTTCTTATTTTGTTCTAGAATTTTTAAACTGGATATTCAACGCATGTTTTTTTAGTTCGAGCCTTTGACTGCAATGAATTTTGTCGGTTTTGATTTTCTGTCTGAAATCAGGTCTACGGGTAGTTCTCGACGTACAGCCATTCCGTTTAATGACTGTTACAAGTTATAAAGGCAGTGAAAAAAAGTAATTGTGTGATGTTTTTTTCACAATTACGACCGTTGATAAAAATCAGAATACTTGGTAACTGGTGTGGATTTACGGACAGTTGTAGTGATCCTTTTGTGACTTCCTCTTTTATATACACTGCTCAAAAAAATAAAAGGGAACCCTCAAACAACACACCCTAGATCTGAATGAATGAAATATTCCCATTGAATACGTTGTTCTGTACAAAGTTGGATGTGCTGACAACAAAATGAGATTGATTGTCAATCAGTGTTGCTTCCTAAGTAGAGAGTTTGATTTCACAGAAGTTTGATTTACTTGCAGTTATATTGTGTTATTTAAGTGTTCCCTTTATTTTTTTTGAACAGTATATATATATATAATTTTTTCTCCAGTTTCCATATATACATCAATACTACCTTAAAACACATCAACAACGTACATTGTTATACATTTTTATCTAGACGTTCTTGAAATAATACCCTATTTTGCACCTGTTTTGTGCTGTTATTTTAGTCTGTTTTTCTCCTTTTCTTCACCTCCGTCTCCATCTCCTCCCTCTGCCTTCTTGCTCCTTCTCCCCCCCCCTTCCTACACCCCTCCACTCCTTCTCTTCTCCCTTCCCTTCCTTTCTCCCTCTTAACCATTCCCTGAGTGATCCTAATTCATCTTATATTTAACAGACTGATAATATAAGTAAATAAGTAAATAAGTAAATAAGTAAGTAAATAAATAAGTAAGTAAGTAAGTAAGTAAGTAAGTAAGTAAGTAAGTAAGTAAGTAAATAAATAAATTTAAGAGGTTTTTTTTAATGTTATTAGTATCTGACTTTGACTTTCTATTGTATTGTTTTATTGTTGTAAACCGCCCTGAGTCCTGAAGGACTAGGCAGCCTACAAGTCAAATGAATAAATTTGCTCCCTGCAATCCCCAAACGGAAGGCACAAACATTTCAGGAGACGCAGGAGAAATCTTGAGGCTCACCTTCTGTCAGGACCGACTTGGGTTGAAGAGACACGATGGGGTTATTGATGGACTGAGGTTGGGTATACTGGACGGAGGGCACCGGTGGAGTTACTTGAGGAGGGGGCTCGTAGCGCTTGTCCCCAAGACCCCTCTCCAGGGGCTCCACGTCTACTGGCTTCCCCCTGTTAGGACACAAGGAAGAGACATCAACTCTACAACTTCCTGCCGTTCGGTTTCCCCGACTCAGTTCCCAAACGCCTCCCCCCACAAAGATTTCATTTCTGGCACAATTTCTATGGACTTCCATTCCCAGAATTCTCCAGGCCTGGTCAGGGAATTCTGGGACAGTCCATACCTCTTGGCTGAGACCTTCTGGAGCCGAGAGGTCCACCCATCTTCAGTTTAGACCAAACCTCGCAAGGCCTGTGACTTCAACTCCCAGAATTCCCCAGCCATCCCTGTCTGGGGAATTCTGGGAGTTGAGGTCCACAAGTCTTAAAAGCTGCTGAGTTTGGAAAGCTCTGACACAGTCATTATCCTTAAAGCCCCCCAGGTTCTGCCCCCCAACCCAAAAAAGATCTTAGGAATAGTGGAGGAAGGCAAGAAAAGAGGGCTGGCTAAAGAAACCCACAGGGTGGGGAAGCTTTGTTACAGGAACGAGGCACACAGAAAATAGAATGATAGGGTTGTAAGGGACCCTGGAGGTCTTCTACTCCAACCCCCTGCTGGAGGAGGAGGAGGAGGCGTGTGAGTATTGTTTCTTAAGGGGCCTTGTTTATGATGAAATAGGAGGAAAATGAATGACAAGTTAGAAGATAAGAACAGTGAAGAAGCAAGATGGTTTAAAATTAAAGGGCAAGAGAAAGAATAACCACCTTGGTAAAATTAAGTTAAAGAGGTTAATTTTGGGGAATTTTTTTTTTAGAAATTAATTGGTATCCCAGAGGATAAAATTAGACTTTTTTTTTTACAAGCAATATAATTTCAGAAAAATATACCTGCAACAAACTGTTTTATATATATAAAGAATTTAGGAATGATTGATTAAAATGTACAATTATGTATTTACTGTATTGTGAATCTGTAGGTTTATGGACTTATGTAGAGATTGATGAAAAAAATAAAAGGCTTTTGGGAGAAAGCAAAGGAGGAGGAGGAGGAGGAGGGGGCGTGCAGAAATAGGCAGAGGGCCTTACTTGGAGGAGTAATTGGTGTAGTTCAGCTGATTGTGAACGGCTTTCCCTTGCTCCGCCTGATGGCTGCTGGGGACTTGGGCGGCGGGCTTGCTGTCATAGTTCCGGCGGTCAAAATAGGAGAGCTGCTTGCGGTAATACTCCTCATCTTCTTCCGGGTCGTAGTGGTTGGCTCGGACAATGTCCTCAGGAGGCTTCGCTTGAGGTCTCTGGGGTTCAGGGGCTCTAGCAGCAACCAGGGGAATTCAAAGGGATTTTTATTTATTTCCCACCTTTGGTTGGTTTGGTAAATAACTCAAGGTGCCTAACTTTCTTCCTCTGCACCTCTACCACTGTCTGGTTTGGTTCTGCAGCCAAAAAAGACCGGCACAGACTTCACAGGATAATCGGAACTACTGCAAGAAATAAAACAATGGCTGCCCACCTGCCTTCCATTGAGGACCTGTGTACTGCACGAGTCAAAAAGAGGGTGGTGAAAATATTGACGGACCCCTCGCATCCTAGACACAAACTGTGCCAACTCCTACCCTCAAAACGTCGCTACAGAGCACTGCACACCAAGACAACTAGACATAAGAAAGGCTTTTCCCCGCAAGCCATCACTCTGCTAACAAATAATTCCCTCAACACTGTCAAACTATCTATCTATTTATCTATCTATCTATCTATCTATCTATCTATCTATCTATCTATCTATCTATCATCTATCTATTTATCTATTTATCTATCTATCTATCTATCTATCTATCTATCTATCTATCTATCTATCTATCTATCTATCTGTAACTCTATCTATCTATCTATCTGATTTTTTAATGCCGCCCTTCTCCTTAGACTCAGGGCGGCTTACACCATGTTTACTAAGTCTGCACTTTTTCTCATCCTTCCTATCATCCATCTCCTCCCAATTAGGACTGTATGGCTGGAACTTGTTGGTTGTATCCTTCACATTTTTATTAATATTGTTTCCCCATTGCTTAACTGACCCTAATGACAATAATTACATGTTGTATCTCACGATTCTTGACCAATGTTCTCTTTTCTTTTATCTACACTGAGAGCATCTGCACCAAAAACCACCCGGTGCTTTCAAACACAAGGGAACAAACTCCAAATCGCACTATAGAAACTCCAAGATTTGTGTAAGAACCACAGTACTTTGATTGCAAAGGTAGTCCTTGTTTAACGACACCAGAGTCGGCGCCAGGTTTACGCAGGCAACCTGTGCATTGATTGATGGATGGATGGCATAAACTGATTAATTTAATTGATGGTGTGTTGCTTGCACACCTCCATCTGCATTTACCTGTAAGCTGATTTGTCGCTCGGGTTTTGAGTGGCTGCTTTGGGGCCGGTCAGCGGTGCCACATTTGGCTTAGGTGCAAGTTCCGGAGGATGCTGAAGGGCAAACAGACCAAAGTCAGAAAAGAAGGTCAACGGAGACGAAGGGGCAAACCAGCATCCTGTCTGAAAGGACGGCCCAGCTAGAGCCTGGCACTTTAAAATGGGGGCCCATTTCAGCCCTATCCATTTCTGGTATTGATTTAATCCGCTTGCTGGGATTTGGCATCACCCAAATTATTACAGTGTGAACAATGTTAAGTTGATATTACATAAAATTGCTGTCCTTGGGTAGGCAGGGAGGAAGGAAGGAAAGAAAGAAAGAAAGAAGGGAGGGAAGAAGAAGAAGAGAAAAGGAAGACAGGAAGGAACGGAATGAGGAAGGGTGGAAGAAAGGAGGGAAAAGAAGAAAGAAGGAAAGAAGGAGAGGAAGTGAGTAAGGAAGTAGGGATGGAAAGACGAAGGGGAAAAAAGGAAGGCAGGGAGGAAGGGTGGAAGAAAGGAGGGAAGAGAGGAAAGAAGGAAGGAAATGAGGAGAGGAAGGAGAGAAAAGGAAGGCAGGAAGGGTGGAAGGCAGGAAGGAGAGGAAGGAGGGAGGGGAGAAAAGGAAGGCAGGGAGGAAGAGTGCCAGGAGGAGAGGAAGGAAGGTGGGAGGGAGAAGGAATGAGATGGGAATGAGAGGGAGGGAGGGGGGAGATTTAATTGCCTCCCACATATTATTTCTCAAATCCCCCCAACACTCCTCTAAATCCCACTAGACCCTTTGAGGCGAAGATGCTGCCCTGGACCCTTCCGAGGCTCCACTCAGTGGGTCCCAACTCTTCTTTTGGCTGTGCCCCACCTAAGCACCTCTGAAATCCCCCGTGACATAAAATTCAAAACGTGAGCCTAAAAGGCCATTAACTTGGTTCAAACAAGGTTCCAACGGCCCCCATTAAAAATCAAATGCCCCCTCCCCTCCAGGATGGGGCCCCCATACAGGGCACCACTCTGAGTCCGTTTCGGAATGAGCGGCGTATAAATACAATCACTCCCTCCACCAACCAACCCCTGCTCCCCTACCTTCACCGCCGAGAGGTCGTTTGAGTCCTTGATCTTCTCCAACGAGGAGGAGCGCTTGTTCTCAAACATCTTCACCCGCGTGAGCACCGACTGAGGCTTCATGGCGGGGTCGTCCTCCACCTCGGCCGGCGGGGTGGGCAGTGCTTTACTGTTGCAAGGCAGGGCTTCGGGCTTGCTGGCGGGAGGGAGCGGTGGGTGAGGAGCCCCGGTGGCGAGGGGCGCGTCGTAGGAGGCTGCTTTGGCGCCGAAGCCCGGTGGAGGCGCTTGCTCGTAGCCGCGCGGTTGCGACTCGTAGTAATGCTTCGGCTCGGGCGAGCGGGGGCACCGTGGCGGAGTACGGCTGGGGCTCCGACTTGTACCTCCCGTGGAGTTCGTAGCCGGGAGGCGGCGGCTCCTCGTACCTCAGCTGGGGGAGGTTGAAGGCTTTGGGGCCGGGCTCGTAGTGGGGCCGGCTGTCGTAGGCCACGGGAGGCGAGTCTTCGAAGCGAGGCTGGGCGGCGAAGTAGCCGGCGCGCGCCGTGTTCTCTTCAGCGTTGGCTCGAGGGTCGAAATCCCGGGGCGGCTGGCTCTCGTAGGGGGGCCGCGGCTGGTAGGGCTGCTTCTCCTCGTAATACATCCAGTGGTCTTCGTAAGGGGGCACCCGCTCCTCGTAGGACAGGCGAGGGTCGTAGCCGTGGGGGAAGGAGTCCACATAGTTGGAGGACTCGTAGCGGTAGGCCAAAGGCTCGTAATCCCGGTTGGCTGGTTTCTCCGGATACGGACCCTGCAGTTCGTAAGTCAGGTTGGGGTCTTTCTCTTGCCTCTGTCCCGACTGCTTCAAGGCAAAGTTCTGACGAGGGGGGTCGTCGTTCATGAAGGGCTCTTTCCGGTACATCTGGGGAGGAAAAGAGACGTTTTGCTACAGTCAGATATTGCGCAACATGTAGAGCAGGGGTCTCCAACCTTGGCAACTTTAAGACTTGTGGGTTTCAACCCCCAGCAGAGCTGGCTGAGGAGCTGGCTCAGACCACACCTGGAGTACTGTGTTCAGTTCTGGTCACCACACTTCAAGAGAGACATTGAAACTCTGGAGAAGGTGCAAAAAAGAGCAACCAAGATGATTAAGGGACTGGAAACCAAGAGATACGAAGAGAGACTGCAGGAACTGGGCATGGATAGCCTAGAGAAAAGGAGGGCCGGAGCGGACATGATAGCAGTCTACAGGTATACGAGGGGTTGCCACAGAGAGGAGGGGGTCACTTTATTCTCCAGGACACCGGAGGGCCAGACAAGGAACAACGGCTGGAAGCTGACCAAGGAGAGATTCAACCTGGAAATAAGGAAGAACTTCCTGATGGTCAGAACGATCAACCAGTGGAACAACCTACCAGCGGACGTTGTGAACTCCAATACTCTGGACATTTTTAAGAGGAGATTGGACTGCCATTTGGCTGGGATGCTATTGGGTTCCTGCTTAGGCAGGGGGTTGGACTTGATGACCCGCATGGTCCCTTCCAACTCTAACAATAAATAAATAAAATAAACAAATAAACTCTGGGAGTTGAAGTCCACAAGTCTTAAGAAGCTGCCACGCTTGGAGACCCCTGCTCCAGAGCCAATCCCTCTGGATCAAATCAAAGCTTTGCCGCCCCCAGATCATCAAGAATTTTAGCAGTTTTCAAAAGCCGACAGGCAGTGCTCGCTTAGCGACTGCCTCGTTCAGCAACTGAACGGCCAGTCCTCGCTTTTGTGACCCTCCCAGGTCTCTAAAGCACAGGATTTAAAGCCCAAGTCAAGATCGTAAGCACGGTTGTGGTTTTACATACCGGTAGCCATCACTCAACAACAGGAGTTTGCCGGATCCAATTGTGGCTGCTAAATGTGGAGTGCTGGATAAACTGCCCATTAAAATCAGCCTCAGAAATTTAGTCCTGCCCAAGGCAACCTCAGAATCAAACAATCCTGAGTCGGTCAGTACCGCAGGCCTTTCCTTCCCACACCTGATTAAAATACAGGTTGGCCCAAACCCTTTTTTATTTCACACCCCAAGAAGTCCCATGTTATTACACTGGGGAACAACTGATAGTTGATTAGGAATGTTGGTTTCAAAACTGTAGTTAGGTTTTTTTCTACCACGTCCAGTTTTTTCTCTACACTTTATGAGAATTTTCAGGTTATGAGGTTGCAACGTGAGCATCAAATTGCATTTTTTACACAGCCATCTTGCTAACTCCCCGAAAAATCTTGGTGCAGTCAGTGACAAGCAGGGTGAGCGATTCCACCAAGACGTGAAGATCACGGAGGCGCCATATCAAGATAGATGGGATGTGCATAGGATGTCTGACTATTGTTGGAGCACCAAGCGAGAATGCCCACAGATTACTCCAGAAAAAGTTCTAAGCAAAATTTTTTAACTTAATATGTATAATTACCCTTCAATTAAAAAAACAACTGCAGTGGTACCTTGGTTCTCGACCACAATTCGTTCCAGAAGTGTGGTCGAGAACCGATTTGGTCGAGTACCGAATTAATTTATCCCATAGGAAATAATGGAAATGGATTTAATTGGTTCTTAGCCCCTATTTCCTTTACAGGGTTCCCTCGATTTCCGCGGGGGATGCGTTCCAAGACCGCCTGCGAAAGTCGAATTTCCGCGAAGTAGAGATGCGGAAGTAAATACACTGTTTTTGGCTATGAACAGTATCACAAACCTTCCCTTAACACTTTAAACCCCTAAACTGCAATTTCCCATTCCCTTAGCAACCATTTAGATTGTTACTCACCATGTTTATTTATTAAAGTTTATTAAAAAAATATTTATTAAAGGTGGACGAACGTTTGGTGATGACGTATGACATCATCGGGCAGGAAAAAACGTGGTATAGGGAAAAATAAATAAATCTAATAAATAAAATAAGTATTTTTTAATTAATATTTTTGGAAAACCGTGGTATAGCCGTTTCGCGAAGTTTGAACCCGTGAAAATCGAGGGACCACTGTATTTCCTATGGGATAAAGATCTGAGGAGCTCTATAGTCTAATCGCTCCAAGCTGTAGGAAGGGTGGGGGCGGCTGCAATACCGGCAGTTTCGGGGGGGCTCCTTTCCTCAGTGGGTCGTCTTGTACCTTTAGGCAGCTGCACCAACTTTCTCCGCGACAAAGGTGGCGGCGGCGGTTTTCCTTCGAGCAGTAGCAGCGCCGGGAACGTCACATGAGGAAGGGAAGCCGCTGATGTTCCCGCCGCTGCTGCTGCTCGAAGGAAAGCCACCGCCGCCACCGTCGTCGTCGCGGAGAATGTTGGTGCAGCTGCCGAAAGGTACAAGACGAACCACTGAGGAAAGGAGCCCCCCCCGAAACTGCCGGTATTGCAGCCGCCCCCACCCTTCCTACAGCTTGGAGCGCTTAGACTAGAGACTTGGAGGTTGTTAAGTGGGCGGCCAGGATGGGCGTGTCGGATTCCGACTCCCATTCAGTCTCACCCCGTCCCCTCAGATCTTGTAGCATTTCGGATAATAAACAAAATTTCCTGTGGCTGTTCGGCATCCGAATTTTTGTTCAGATACCGAAGCAAATTTTTGCCAAAAATTTTGTTCGGTATCCGAAATGTACGAGAATCAAAGCGTTTGAGAACCGAGGTACCCCTGTATTTGTATGGACACAATTTAACTTGCAGTAACCATTATAGCCTTTGTATGAAATAAATTATTTGTTGTAAACAATATACAGTGATACCTCGTCTTACAAACGCCTCGTCATACAAACTTTTCGAGATACAAACCCGGGATTTAAGATTTTTTTGCCTCTTCTTACAAACTATTTTCACCTTACAAACCCACTGCCACCGCTGGGATGCCCTGCCTCCGGACTTCCGTTGCCAGCGAACCCCCCTTTTTTGCTGCTGGGATTCCCATGAGGTTCCCCTCCATGGGAAACCCCACCTCCAGACTTCCGTGTTTTTGTGATGCTGCAGGAGAATCCCAGCAGCGCAAAAACGGGCGCTTCGCTGGCAACGGAAGTCTGGAGGTGGGGTTTCCCAGTGAGGGGAGCCTCAGTGAAATCACAGCATCGCAAAAACACAGAGGTCCGGAGGTGGGGTTTTGAGGACGTCGGTGTTTTTGCAATGCTGCGATTTCACTGATATTCCCTTTGCTGGGAAACCCCACCTCCGGACTTCCGTTGCCAGTGAAGTGCTCGTTTTTGTGATGCTGGGATTCCCCTGCAGCATCGCAAAAACACAGAAGTCCAGAGGTGGGGTTTCTCATGGAGGGGAGCCTCAAGGGAATCCCAGCAGTGCAAAAACGGGCGCTTCGGCTGGCAAAAGGGGTGGGTTTTGGGCTTGCACGCATTAATGGCTTTTCCATTGATTCCTATGGGAAACATTGTTTCGTCTTACAAACTTTTCACCTTAAGAACCTCGTCCCGGAACCAATTAAGTTTGTAAGACGAGGTATCACTGTATTGGGTAAGCTTTTCCTTTCCTTTCCTTTCCGTGCACAATTTGTATGACTTTTGAGGGTGACCTGTAGCTTAAAAAGTCGACGTGATAGACAAAAACTGGTTATTTTTGGAGGCCAAAAGTTAGATGAAAAAACAGAGCACTGCTGTTCCCCAGTGTTGTCCATGGGGAAAGAAGGCTGTGATTTCCTGAAAAAGCACATTAACAAAGGAAGAGACACACAGCATCGCTTAGTAAAACAACACAACGCAACACAGAACGAAAGTTAACAAAAAAATTCAAGCCGTGAAGCTCGGAAAAGCGAAATGCCGGACCAGACCTTTGAATTTCGTTGCCACAGAAATGAGGATTTGACCCTTGAACGCATGCAAATCAAAGAGCGCTGCCCCCTCCCCCAAATTAAGGCTTTGTTTTTCTGAAGTTCTTTTGGATTGCAGGAAGGAAAAGGGGCGAAGCAGCGACGAGAGCCTTGAGCACGCAAGCAAAGCGGGAACGATCGTTTGGATTTCGACCGGGACCCGTCGGAGGTGGCAGCGCAGCCGCGGGTACCTTGGTTGAATCTAGGTGCGGCGGTAAGGAAGGCAGCTCCTGGTCTCTGAGCCCTAGGTGGGGCGCCTCGGGGCCGGCCATCCTTAGGGGCCCCGCTTGTGGCTGGTACGAGTTGTAGGGGGCCGCCCCAGGTTCCTCCAGCCTGACGCTGGGGAGACCTACACAGGGGTTAGCGGCAGACGTCGAAGAGGCCGGGGGCCCCGTTTCTGGCGACGGGGAAAGGTAGGGGGGTGAAGAAGTCTCTGCTTTCTGCGAAGTGTTTAAAATAATAGGTTTCGGTCAAGCCGAGACTCTCCCGGTGCATCAAAAAAAATTATTATTATTATTATTATTTATTAAATTTATAGGCTGCCTCGTCACAGCGCTAAGACGATTCTGGGCGGCTTACGGCTATTAGCTATAATCAGCCCATGTGGTGTGTGTGTGTGTGTGTGTGTTTCTTTTTGATTATGAAACTGGAGTGATGAATATTCGTCCCTCAAAAAAACAATAGGAAGAAAAACGGCATTTTGATGGACATTTGTGTGGGCAGAAGAGAGGGAAAAACAAGGGCAGGGTAACCCCTTTGAAGCCTCATTAAGCGGATTCTGGAGCAATTCTCTACATTTCCCTGCTAAATTCACCATGATCTACAGGAAGTCCTCAAGTTACGGCTGTGCATTATGGCCCTAAGTTGTAACAGGTGCAAAATGGATCGGCCAACTAACCGATCCAATTTTACAATCTTTTCTGCTGGGACATCTAAGCGGCAACCGTTTGCTGGGGGGTGTGGTTTTGCCACCAAAAAAAAGAGTCATAAAACAGGATGGCATCACTATTGGGCACTGCAAACGGCAAAAATACAGATGTGTTGCTGGGGTGTGGTCATGTTAACTATGGGGGAGACGGTGGCGGAGAGGACGCCATTAAAACTTTGGCTGTAACCACAAAAACACCACCAAGATCGGGAGAAGAACATGGGAGATGACTCAAAAAAGATTGAAACTGAAAAAAAATCGACAAAAAAAAAATTAAATTAAATTGTTGGTACCGGGGATGCTTTTGAGACTCAGGGTGTCCAGGGGGAAAGCATTTTGAAATATTTATTTATTTATTCATTCATTCATTCATTCATTCATTCATTCATTCATTCATTCATTAGATTTGTATGCCGCCCCTCTCCGCAGACTCGGGGCGGCTCACAACAAAACAAAACAATTCATGACAAATCTAATAAGTATAATTTAAAATATTTTTAAAAAACCCATTTACTAAGCAAACATACATTCAAACATACCATGCATAAATTGTATATGCCCGGGGGAGATGTCTCAGTTCCCCCATGCCTGACGACAAAGGTGGGTTTTAAGGAGCTTACGGAAGGCAAGGAGAGTAGGGGCAGTTCTAATCTCTGGGGGGGAGCTGGTTCCAGAGAGTCGGGGCCGCCACAGAGAAGGCTCTTCCTCTGGGGCCCGCCAACCGACATTGTTTAGTCGACGAGACCCGGAGAAGGCCCACTCTGTGGAAATCCCCTGATATTTCCCTGTAATTTGCGATTTAGTTAAGGCGCGGTGGTAGATGTCGTCATCCCAAACGGCTAAGCCGTGGAGAAATATCAGTAGCTGCAAAAGCAAGTTGTTGCCACAGTTAGGCTCATTTTTGCTTGACTCTGCCAGGCAGCGCAATCTGGGGGGTTTTTTTTACATGATTTCCCCCTGACTTTTAAACATTTTAATACAGTTTGACACACACACCCCCCCGATTTATTCTGGGGAGTTTTCACGAATTCCCTGATAATTCCCGAACTGCCGATTTCCCTGATAATTCCCTGATTTTTCAGGTTTGCTGGACACCCTGAAGACTAAAGAGGAATTCGCCTATTTTAAATCATGGGCAACGGTGTCCACTCGAGGTCCTGGACTGGCGGGAACTGGAGAGTCTCCTAACATTTCTTACCGGTTGAGCAGTGTTGGTTTTAAGAGCCGGAGAGTCTATCCGGTGATTCGGCGGCAGCTGGCCTTGGGAGCCATACGGAGGGCAGCTTTGGTTCTCTGGATGCACCCCGGAGGCCTCTTCTCTTACGGGTTCGGAGGAGCGCGTAATGGCGGATTCTGGGGGGGTCCCAACCTCGTCGTTGAGCGTCTCGTCCAACTCTTGGTCTGTGTAGGCTCCGCCTTCCGTGTCCGTGTCCTCGTAGTCGGAGGTGTGCCGGCTGTCGGTGCTGTACATGGAGTACTCGCTACCTGGAGCCGACAGGTAGGAGAGCCGGTCATCATGTAGATCAAGGTCATCACTTGTAGTACCATCTGCCTGTTTTAGACACATCAGAGTTGGACAGTTGAATGGGGAGGCGGCGGAAACACATCGGTCTCAGCTGCAAAGGAGACCGAAGTCTACATCTCCTTGGGCAGTTGGTCAAGAGCTAATCCCAAAAGGATCTTGAGCTTCCTCCAGGCCATCTCTCGAAATAAGGTAGGAGAAAGAGAGGACCAAGGAGACTATCTCTCAATCCTGAGTTGCAAATATTCTCTTCTAAGATGGAGAAATCTCTTTATCTAGACCTGGCGGGCCAATGCTATCTTCAACATGGTTGACTGAGTGAGTGAGTGAGTGAGTGAGTGAGTGAGTGAGTGAGTGAGTGAGTGAGTCTGTCTGTCTGTCTGTCTGTCTGTCTTAGTATCTATCTATCTTAGTATCTATCTATCTATCTATCTATCTATCTATCTATCTATCTATCTATCTATCTATCTACCTACCTATCATCTATCTATCTATCTATCTATCTATCTATCTACCTACCTACCTACCTACCTACCTTTCCAATTTCTAGGGCGCCCTAGGGCGCTTACAACATAAGAATAAAAACATAGAGATAGCATATTAGAAATCAAAATTAAAACTTGACCTAAAACCCATTAAAATACTAAAATCAAATTTAACCAAACCTAAAAACCCAAGTCTTAAAAACCATTCAGTTACATTCATCCATATCTGAGCTGGAACAGAATATCTCTGTTTAACAGTCCCAAGCCTGCTGGCACAGATGTTTCTCCAGTATCTTCCTAAAGGCCCGGAGAATGGGGGTAGTGCATATCTCTGCCACAGAGAAGGTTCTTCCTCTAGGGCCTGCCAGCCGGCATTGGAGAAGGCCAACTCTGTGGGCCCTGACCGGCCGCTGGGATACATGGGACAAGAGACAGCTCCATAGGTAATCTGGTCCTAGGCCATGTAGGGCTTTCTAGGTCATAACCAGCACTTTCACACGACTCATGATTCCTACAGACTCCTATGAGTCTGAAGACATCAGAGACAATTATAAACTGTAGCTTCTTCCATCCAACTTCGCCACGAAGGACAGGAGACCTACCAGCCAGTAGCCCACTTAGGTCAATGTTCATGCCTTGCCTATCAAGCATGCAAGCCTCAAGAGGGATCAAGCGAGAAAGCCAACCGAACCTGTATGCTCCTCATCTCAAATCCCTGGAGTGGGGCGTCGACTTCCTAGCTAGTTCTCCTTCAATTGGCCTGCACTGATTTCAAACAGGGCTACCTTCGTATCTTTTCTAACCATAGGAAGGAAGAAGGTGACTTTCGCCTGGAAGCCATTGTGATTCTGAACAACTTAAAACATGATAATCTGCTAACAAACAGGAAGAGCGCCGTACCTTTCCTTCCGACACCCAAACCAGCTGATTTTGTTGTTGCTGAATCGCTTCCTTGAGTGCTCCATACCATCCGTCGTTCATGGAATTCAAGTTAATGGTAGCTAAACCGACAGAAAAGGCAAAGGCAAAAATGAGAGGCGAGGTGCTGAAATGAAGTCACAGCCACAGCTCGTACCGAGCACACAAGGGTCTTCATTCCAAAACAACTCCCTTCCAAAGTTAGGTTGGGTTGAAAGAAAAATTCCAGGGCATTTCGCTTAAGAGCAAACAGGGTTTATGCGATTTTGCAGAATGTGGTTGATTTCATGGATGGGAGGGAGGGAGGGAGGAAGGGAGGAAAGATGGAAGGAAGGGAGGAAAGATGGAAGGAAGGGTGGAAGGAATGAAGGAAGGAAGGAATTAAGGAAGTAAGGACGGATGGAAGGAAGGAATTAAGGAAGGAAGGAATTAAGGAAGGAAGGAAGGAATTAAGGAAGGAAGGAAGGAATTAAGGAAGTAAGTAAGTAAGTAAGTAAGTAAGTAAGTAAGTAAGTAAGGAAGGAAGGAAGGAAGGAAGGAATTAAGTAAGTAAGTAAGTAAGGAAGGAAGGAAGGAAGGAAGGAAGGAAGGAAGGAATTAAGTAAGTAAGTAAGTAAGTAAGTAAGTAAGGAAGGAAGGAAGGAAGGAAGGAAGGAAGGAAGGAAGGAAGGAAGGAAGGAAGGAAGGAAGGAAGGTTTATTCATTCAACCCAACCCTCCTCCCTGGCATACTCACCCGTAAAGAGGTGATGGTTGTTTTTGCGTAACTTGTGAGCCCTCTCATACAACTTCCTGGCACTTTTCCGGGATTCTGGGCAGAGTCTCGTCCTCATGGTCTTTACCCCCTGCTTGGAGTCCGGGTTCAGGAATACCACGATGGGATACCACTGGGCGTAATTTAGGCGGTCCACTGCATTTGGGGTGACGTCTAAGAGGGCGTGTTTGTCCTGAGAAATGGGAACACGGGTAAGAAAGGCGAGTGGCATATTTGTCCGTCAGTTGACAACATTTATTTATTTATTAATTAGACTTCTGCGCTGCCCTGAGTCGGTTGAGAAGGGAGGCAAACAAGTCAAACCAACCAACCAACCAACAACAAGCATCTAGATGAGGATTGTGACGAGCATGGATGTCCAACCTTGGTCACTGCAAGACCTGTGGACTTCAACTCCCACAACCCGTTTGACTTTTGCTGAGAATTCTGGGAGTTGAAGCACAGCAGCACCTTGGTAGCTGCTTTGAAACAAATTTGGAACTCAACGCAATTTTGATGCGCAAGTTTTGTCCCGGTGCTCATCATCTGTTTGGTATTCAATGCACAAGGTAGGAGTTGTCGGTGTTACTCACTACATTACTTTTTATGAGAAAAATTGGTTTGGTACTCAATCTTTCTTTTTCTTTTAAATAAACGGTTTTTACTTAGTTTAAATTATATTCAACTTTTTTTTAATTGCTTTGTATCTACTTGTATATTCTATTTATAAATTCAGGCTGATGAAAGCTGCATTTGGGGAGCTTCCAGATTGGGGAAGGATGGTCGGAAGTGCAACTATTCTCAGGAATAGTATTAAGGTTTGTCTGGGGGAACAGGAAATGGTCACAGATAGCAGGTGGATGCGGCCCACGGGCTGCCCCTTGCCCAGGTCTGATCTAGAGCCTTAATCTGTTTTTAACTTTTAACAATTACTTACTCTGTCAATGATCTGTTTTATCGTGTGAAGGCGAATGATGCCTGAGCTGCGTTGGTCAGTTCCAGCATCTCTGGGCTCACTTTCTGTTGGGGAAAAATGAACATTATCCATTATTCACCATACATTTTAACAGGCATATCTAGCACTCCTTTTCAGTGGGCAAGCTCTGTATGCAAAAAATCCCATGTTAGATTAGATTAGATTTATTGGATTTATATGCCGCCCCTCTCCGCAAACTCGGGGCGGCTCACAACAAGGTAAAAACAATACATAATAACAAATCCAATACCCACCAATCCAATTACAATGTTAAGCTAAAAAATTAAAAAAACAACCCCAGAATATTAAAAAACAAGCACACGATCAATCAATGTTCTAGACGTCAAATGCTTTTTGTTAAAAGTTGTGCTTGCTGGCAGTCAGAGTTGGCCTGGCTATTTCCCCCACCCCCTCTCTCTGTGGTGGTGCAGTGGTTAGAGGGCAGCATTGCAATCTGACTCTGTCCACTGCCAGCAGTTTGATCCTGACTGGCTTGAGGTTGACTCAGCCTTCCATCCTTCCAAGGTCATTAAAATGAGGTCCCAGATTATCGGGAGCAAGAGGCTTGACTTTGTAAACCACTTACAGAGGGCTGCAGAGCACTGTGAAGCAGTATATAAGTTCTCAGTGCTATTGCTATCTTCCTTCCTTCCTCCCTCCCGTCATTTTTTCATCTTCCTTCCTTCTTCCTTCCCTTCCTTCCTTCCTCCCTCCCTCCCGTCATTTTTTCATCTTCCTTCCTTCCTTCTTCCTTCCCTTCCTTCCTCCCTGCCCCCCACACGTCCCTTCCCTTCCCTGTGGTTAGAATGAAGTACTGCAGGCTAACTCACTGCCCACTGTCAGCAGTTCGATCGTGACCAGCTCAAGGTTGACTCAGCCTTCCATCCTTCTGAGGTCATTAAAATGAGGACCCAGATTGTTGGGGTAAATATGCTGACTTTGTAAACTGCTTAGAGAGGGCTGCATAAGTCTTAAGGGCTATTGCTGGGGTCCTAGCTAGTTGAGTCGACTGAGAAAAGTGGCAGCCAATTCAAGAGAGCAAAGCAAGACGCTTACTGGCAATCTGATAAATGTCGGGCTCCTCACGGGCCAGCTTTTCTCGCGCAACGTCGGCAATTGGTCCAAAGATGGTCACCGGCCTGAGAAATCCAGCTAGAATGAGAAAGCGACATCAGAGTTGAGTTATCTCCTGAAAGATATGGAGCGCTAGGTCGGTTTGCAAGAGAGGTGAGGGCCTAGACTCTGTCCTGGGGCAGAGAATGGGAGGAATCTGGAATCCCACAGTGCGTTTGGAGAACATCAAGTAGAGGAAGAGATCTGGCTCAGAATCAAAGCCAGAATCCTCCTGTCCTATCAAGGTTGTAGATCAAATGTCTGGCCTTGACTCTTCCTAGGAACCTTTTAGGAGGAAAACATAGAAACATAGAAGATTGAGGGCAGAAAAAGACCACATGGTAAATCTAGTCTGCCCTTATACTACTTCCTGTATTTTGTCTTAGGATGGGTAAATGTTTATCCCAGTCATGTTTCAATTCAGTGACTGTGGATTTATCTACCACGTCTGCTGGAAGTTTGTTCCAAGCATCTACTCCTCTTTCAGTCAAATAATATTTTCTCACGTTGCTTCTGATCTTTCCCCCAACTAACCAGCTAAAAGGATTGAAGAGAAGTCTTCTTGTAAACACAAGCTTCTCCAGCATCTTTCCTGTTTGAGCAGGGCGGTTGGACTAGATGACCTCTAAGGTCACGTGCAACTCCGCTATTCTGAGATTCTCAGGGGGGTTGAACTAGATGACCTCCAAGGTCCTTTCCAATTCCACTATTCTCTGATTCTCAGTAGGCTGGATTAATAATAATAATAATCATCATCATCATCATCATCATGATTAATAATAATAATAACCACAACAACAACAGATGATCCACTGGAACTTGTGCCGGAACTACCATTTCCCAGTGGCAAAGAACTGGTGGGATCATAGGCCCGAAAAAGTGGTCAAAAATGAGCAAGCAAAACTACCGTGGGACTTCCGACTTCAGACTGACCGAATTCTGAAGCATAACACACCAGACATTGTGACCGTGGAGAAAAAGAAAGTATGGATCATCGACATCGCAATCCCAGGAGACAGCAGAATTGAGGAGAAGCAGCCAGAGAAATTAGTGAAATACGAAGATCTAAAAATCGAGCTGCAACGACTCTGGCATAAGCCCGTGAAAGTGGTCCCAGTGGTACTTGGCACGCTGGGCGCAGGGCCAAAGGATCTCAGCGGACATTTGAAAACCATCAGAATTGACACAATCTCCATCTGTCAATTGCAAAAGGCCGCTTCACTGGGATCGGCAAACATAATTCGCCGCTACATCACGCAGTCCTAGGTGCTTGGGAAGCGCCCGACTGGGGATGAAATACGAAATCCAGCATAGTGATCTCGTTTGCTGTGTTGTGCTGACATAATAATAGAGTTGGAAGGGACCTTGGAGGTCTTCTAGTCCAACCCCCCTGCTTAGGCAGGAAACCCTATACTACTTCCGACAGGTGGTTATCCAAGATGATTCCCAAGGTCCCCTCCAACTCTGCTATTCTCTGATTCAGCAGGGCCTCCTGTTTGAGCAGGGGGGTTGGACTAGATGACCTCCAAGGTCCCTTTCTAATTCTGTTTATTCTGTCCGTCTTCTTGAAACCCACCTTCTCGGAGGACCACCCTCTCGTAGGCAGGAAACTTAGTCTGAACGGGTTGGGCCGACAGATCCTCTCTGCTTTTTCTCAGGTTTCGCTTGGAGCTGCGCAGGCCTCGGAACCTCCAGAAATCCGCCCGATCCCCTCCGGCGGTCTTTGGAAGGGTGTACTGGACACTGGCCAGCTGTTCAGCTCTGGGTCAAACAGACAAAGACACAAATCAATGGAGAGCCCACCGCTGCCCAATTCCAATGTAACCAAAGCAAAAACGGGGTTGGAGAAAACTATTTTTTAATATTTTACACAATTTTCTTTAACATACATAAGCGCTTAGCAAACAGTGCATTGTCTGGGTCAGTTTACTTGTACATAATACCGTAGTGGTAGTAGTAGTAATATTATTCACCTCTATCTAGTAACAATCTTCCAAATTCTAATTTCTACTTCGATCGTCTAGCCATTGAGAAAACAAATCCCATGTTAAAAAAATATTCTGTCTCTTCTTTGTCCTTTATCTTTAATGTTAACCCACCCGTTTCTGCACAGTTTGCTATTTTTCTACTTATATTTTCACGAGTTTCCTCGTTCTTCCAGTGCTGTGCAAAGACAATTCTCGCTACTGTCCAGACATGTTATACATGGTATGCTTGTATGTATGAGTGGTTCTTTAAATTGGGGTTTTTTAGATTATTTTTAATATTAGATTTGTTTACATTGTCTTTTTATATTGCTGTTAGCTGCCCCGAGTCTTCGGAGAGGGGCGGCATACAAATCTAATAAATAGATAGATAGATAGATAGATAGATAGATAGATAGATAGATAGATAGATAGATAATAGATGGAGGGAGGGAGGGATGATAGATAGATAGATAGATAGATAGATGGATGGATGGATGGATGGATGGAGGGAGGGATGATAGATAGATAGAAAGAAAGATAGATAATAGATGGAGGGAGGGAGGGATGATAGATAGATAGATAGATAGATAGATAGATAGATAGATAGATAGATAGATAGATAGATAGATAGACAGACCTCCAGGAGACAGTGGATGATGGGGGAGAGGGTGGGCGTGGCTGGTGTGCTGTGGCCCATGGGACAAAATTGAGTGACCGAATAACAAAACAGGGCTCTAAATACAACTCCAGCTGTCTAGGCGAGAGGTTGGCCACAGGGAGAACTCTTAAGTATACCTGTTTTTGTTGGGGATGATGCCCCTTTCCACTTCCTTGTGATTCTTGCCAATCCGGATGGCCAGCCAGGAGCCCAGTTTGCCATTGTACAGCGTGTCCACGACGCGGAAGACTTCTCCTTTGTTGAAGCTCAGTCCATACGGAGACTCCTTCTCGTACTCAAAGTGGGTTCGGATGTAGAAGGAATCTCCCACGTCGGATTCCACGATGCGCCGATAAACTGTTGAGAGAGATAGAAGTAGAAGAAGAAGGAGGAGGAAGAAGAAGAAGAAGAAAGAAGAGAAGAAGAAGAAGGAGGAGGAGGAGGAGGAGAAGGAGAAGAAGGAGGAGGAGAAGGAGGAGAAGAAGAAGAAGAAGAAGTAGTAGTAGTAGTAGTAGAAGAAGAAGAAGAAGGAAGAAGAAGAAGAAGAAGAGGATGATGATGATGAAGTTTAAGTTTAAGTTTAATCAGATTTGTATGCCACCCCTCTCCGCGGACTCGGGGCGGCTCACAGCAATAGCAATACAGGTTCCCGTCATCAGTCCACCAAGTCTACCAAGGCCACCGAAGGCCGCTGACTCACCGTCTTTCTTCTTCTGGGCCAAAATGGTGACTTCTTCTCCTTTGGGAAGGTCAAGCAAGAAGAGAACAGCTTCTTCCCGGATGATGTTGGTGAAGTCAACGTTGTTTACCTGATGCCCCAAAAGGAACGTCAACGTTACAAAAATACATTCAAAACACAACGAATCCAAGTAGGTAGCCATCTATTACTCTGAAACAGCTCTACTGGGTTTATGTCCTGTTGCTCCAGATGTTCTGTTATTGGGCTGTGCCTCTCCCAGCCACCTGCAGATGTCTCCCCAGGACACACTCTTAGCCTTCTTATTGTAAACTTCTTTGCTAATCTCCAACACTTCCTGACGGGTGGTGCTCTCCGAATTTGGTTGTTTTCTTGCAAACGTTTCATGACTCCTTCTCCTCTTCCCCCTTCTCTTCTGCAAACCCTCCTCTGCTTCTAACACTGATGAGGTTTCCTAGTTGGGTCATGAAACATCAGCAAGAAAACATCCAGGTCTACGGAGAGGGGCAGCGTACAAATCTAATAAATAATAATAATAATCCAAGCTCAGAGTGCACCGAGGACCATTCGATCCTGAGTTATAAATGCTTTTCCTTCTCTGTTTCAACCGATACAACCAGGTACTTCTCAGGGAAAAAACCCAGGCCCACCTACCCTGAGAATCTGATCGCCTTCTTCCAAGCCTTCCTTGGCCGCAGGGCTGTCCTCCAAAACGCCGGCCACAAATATGCCAACGTCGTTGCCACCAGCCAGCCTCAAGCCAACGCTGTCTCCCTTCTTGAATTTGACGAGCTTCATGCTTGGCCTGCAGGAATTAGAAGGGAGGGGGGTTTTAAGGCAGGGTCTCTAACTTTCCTTTTATATCATAGAAACATAGAAGACTGACGGCAGAAAAAGACCTCCTGGTCCATCTAGTCTGCCCTTATGCTATTTCCTGTGTTTTATCTTACAATGGATCTATGTTTATCCCAGGCATGTTTCAATTCAGTTACTGTGGATTTATCTACCACGTCTGCTAGAAGTTTGTTCCAAGGATCTACTACTCTTTCAGTGAAATAATATTTTCTCACGTTGCTTTTGACCTTCCCCCCAACTAACTTCAGATTGTGTCCCCTTGTTTTTGTGTTCTCTTTCCTATTAAAAACACTTCCCTCCTGAACCTTATTTAACCCTTTAACATATTTAAATGTTTCAATCATGTCCCCCCTTTTCCTTCTGTTCTCCAGACTCTACAGATGGAGTTCATGAAGTCTTTCCTGATACGTTTTATGCTTAAGACCTTCCACCATTCTTGTAGCCCGTCTTTGGACCCCTTCAATTTTGTCAATATATTGCGAGAATCCCCTTACCGAAGCATCCCGTCTTCATGCGTTGAATTTGGTAGAGGGCCGTCGGTGGGACTCACGGGTAAATCCACATCGGGCTGTCCGGCCTGCGCATAGACGGGCTTGGGTTCTAGTTCAGACAAAGATAAAACGTTGCATGGAGTGAAGGATGATGCTCTTTTAATGAAAACAAAAGCTCGGACATGACTGTGATTTAAGTTCACCCTTTAATGTCTTTGGGGCTCACAAGAACTCTGGATACCCCCACATCTGTAGCCCTTGTAAACAGACCACTGAGAGGGACATTTCGTGACCCAGCTTGGTAACCTCACCTGTGCTAGAAGGGAGTGGGGTTTGCTCCCTGTTTATATACAAGTGGCTTGACGATGTTTCCTAGTTGGGTAGTAACTTGTTGGCATGGGTGACAAAGGAGTGTTTATGCCTATGTTTTGGGAATGCCCGATAGTGCAGGAATTTTGGCAAAAAAGTGAAAGAGGATATCAGTAGAATGCTAAATATACAATGGACAATCACTAAGGAAATGGCAGTCCTAGTTAAAAGCAATGCGATGGGAGAATTTAGAGAAATAAAAAAAGCAGCAATAGAAAGCGCTCAGGCAGTAATAGTTTTGGGTTGGAAGGATGCGACAAAATGGACAATGCAAAATTGGTATAGGTACATGGTGGACCATATTCAATTTGAAATTATGGATAAAAGGATAAATTCGGATAATGGAACTGAGTTGGGACAACTGATGGGACAGTGGGACAAGGTAAGACGATATATGACGAGCAGAATCCGAGACCAAGCTACGAGAAATAAATTGGAATCACTCTATAATATGTAAATAGATATATTGCTCTTGGGTCAAGTGGACTATACAAGAAACACCCCCGATTTGGTGGTGGGGAATGTGTGTGTGTCTGGGCGGTGGGCACATATCACTATGCACTGTTTTATGTTGTGTGTATATAAATTTCTTAAAAATTAATAAAAAAATATATTTAAAAAAAATAGTTGGGTAGTAACCTTGCCCTACAGCTGCTGAATAAAAGGCGAGATATTAGATCACCCAAATAATAAACATTCTTGCTTCCGCGTCGCAATAATTGCTGGAGACAGACAGGTGTGGAAGACGAGGAGCAGGAACAGAAACATTTGGCCCTGTCTCAAGTTCACTACATTACGCAATCAAAGAAATATTAACAGTGCGATTAGGAGGGAGTTTCAAACAGCTGTTTACAAAGCTCCTCCATCACCATCTGGATGTTAATTTGGAGTGTGGGAGACCACATAAATATAGTAGGAGTGGAGATAATGGGAACGGGTTCGGGAAGGTAAATAAGGGAGTGATTACATGGTGGAATGTTTGGAGGGGTGCCAGGAGGTGATCTGAGGCGTAATTAATAATATGCTTTATCGGGTCTGGGAATTAGCCGGTTCTAATCAAGATTGAGTTTCCTTGTGTGTATTTTCACTCAGGCATGCAGCCATAAAAGTGGCCTCACCAGGGGCAACGTCCAAGGCAGTTACACTTAAACTATAATCTATGTGGGTAACATATTTTTGCTGATAATAAGAGATGATAATAATAATAGATCTATACTAGCCTCCCTTCCTTTTCATTATCACGAAAAATATATTATGCACACACACACATATGTACATACATACATATACATAACATGCATACACATATATGTATGCATGTATGTGTAATATATTTTTCCCGATAATGGAAATGAAGACTACTATAGATCTATTTCAAGCTATTTCGCTCTCGTCAGCTGGCAACACCCTTACTTGGATTTGAACCTCAGTAATCTGCCTGTAAGGCAGTAGTTTTAACATGTATATATGTGTGTTTGTGTGTGTATAGATGTATGTATATGTAACATATTTTTGCTGATAATGAAAAGGAAGACTACTATAGATCTATTTCAAACTATTTAGCTCTCATCAGCTAGCCACATCCTTATTGGGATTTGAATATATATCCTAGGCTAGTCTGGACTATCCTAGTCTCCCTTAATTTTCAAATAAACATGTTACACACACACATATATATGTCACATGTTTTTTTGCTGAATTTGAAAATTAAGGGAGACTAGGATAGATCTATTTCGGCCTTATTTTGGCCTCATCAGCTAGCCATACCCACTAGGACTTGAACCTGCAACCTTCGCCTTGTAAGGCAGAGAATTATCCTCTAGGCTACAGTATCCAATCCCTTCAGCACTGCACCATATATACATACACACATACACAACACAAATACATACATACATACATACATACATACATACATATACACATATATATACATACATACATACATATATACTGCATATACACACACACAACAATTCATATAGTGACCACAATGAAAAAAGTGATTTGTGACCATTTTTTCATACTTATGACCGCTGTGGAACTCCCACAGTTACATGATCAAAATTTAGATCAAAATTGGCAACTGCCTCGTATTTATGACGGCTGGAGTGTCCCAGGGTCATGTGACCCCCTTATGACCAGCGAAGTCCACAGGGAAGAGAGATCCACTTAACAACTGGGTTGCTAATGTAAAAACTAGAATGATTCACTTAACAACAGGGGAAGGAAAGGATGAGGCAAAAACTCACTGAACAAATCTCTCACTTCACAAGTGAAATTTTGGGGTCAGCTGTGGTTGTAAGTGGAGGACTGCCTGTCACCATCATCCTTGTCTTTTAATGACCCCGTAATCCCTTGTGGGATGGAGTCTGGGTAATTGAATGGAGCTAGCTGGCCTGCATTGGCTGCCGATCAGTTTCCGGTCACAATTCAAAGTGTTGGTCATGACCTTTAAAGCCCTACATGGCATTAGGCCAGAGTACCTCCGGAACCGCCTGCTACCGCACGAATCCCAGCGGCCGATAAGGTCCCACAGTTGGCCTTCTCCGGGTCCCTTCGACTAAACAATGTCGTCTGGTGGGCCCCAGGGGAAGAGCCTTCTCTGTGGCAGCCCCGGCCCTCTGGAATCAACTGCCACCGGAGATTAGAACTGCTCCCACCCTCCTTGTCTTCCGTAAACTACTCAAGACCCACCTATACAGCCAGGCATGGGGGATTTGAGGCATCTTTCCCCCAGGCTTATTATAATTTATGTTTGGTATGTATGTGTTGTTTGGTTTTTAATTATGATAGGGTTTTTAGTTATTTTTAATATTAGATTTGTGCCATTATAATATTGTTTTTATCGTTGTTGTGAGCCGCCCCGAGTCTTCGGAGAGGGGCGGCATACAAATCTAATAAATTGAATTGAAATTGAATTGAATAGCTAGCAGAGTGTTTTACTGGCCCACTGCTCTTCCCTGTCGCCAATGCGGAGTTTTGTTCGGCAGATCTATTCTCACTGTGGGGCAGAGAGAGAAATATCTGCCTCTACCTAGGATCGAACTCAGAGCCACCTCTAAGGCCAGTACACCTTTCCAAAATTCAGGACTGCCTGTGTCAAAATGAATGCATGAAGCCATAGCTGAATCCTTACCTGGAAGAGGCGGAGTCTGCTTGTCGTTTTTTTCTGCTACGGACTCTTCTACGGCTTTGGCTAGAGAGGATTCTTCCGCATTCTTCACAGGCGTGGAAACTGCCCCGGGCTTGGTGATTCTTTCCTCATCTCTATTCCGGTGACTACATCAAGAGAAACAACACACTCCCTTTTCAAATTGACAGCCTAATGACAGGCTCTAACGAGGAAATCCAAACATTTCATAACAAAAGATCTTACTGTATGGGATGTGGCACAAAACGGGGGACTAAGCAACCTGTTTGGGCTCTTTGGCTGGAAAAGCGTCCATTGAAGGCGTCCGAGAACTGGACCTTCCAGATGTGTAAGAGTTTGGCCTGAGCTTTTTATCTGAAATGGTGTACAGAGCTTCCTGCTTGAGAGAGAGGCTGGACTAGATGACCTCTGAGGTCCCTTCCAACTCTGTTACAGTAGTACCTCTAGATACGAGTTTAATTCGTTCCAGAAGGGAGCTTGTATGTCGAACAACTCGTATCTGGAACAAATGGCTTTAGACTTTGTTTTTCCCCTCCGAGATAACCAGAAGCAAGGATTGTTGCGCCACCTAGTGGACGCTCGGCTCGTATCCTGAATTTGAGCTCGGGTCTCAAAATTTCTCTCCCCCCGTGGCTCGTATCTTGGAATACTCGCATGTGGAGCAGCTCATATCTAGAGGTACTACTGTATTCTGTTATTCTGTTATTCCATCCGTTTGGTCAAAGGGACTTCATAATTTATTTTAAAATTTAATTTTATTGGATTTATACGCTGCCCAACTGGCCTACAGGGGTGCCAACCCTGGCAAATATAAGATCTGTGGATTTCAACTCCCAGAATTCCCGAGCCAGCATGGGAATTGAAGTCCATAAGTCTTAAAATTGCCAAGGTTGGACACCTTTGGCTTAGATATCAGTGGTTCTCAACCTTTCTAATGCCGTGGCCCCTTAATATAGTTCCTCGTGTTGTGGTGACCCCCAACTGTAAGTCTGGCGCCAATTCTCCTAACAGAGCTTGAAGCTGATTGGCAGGGGGAATGTCAGAGGGACGCCCCCACTGTAAATGCCTGATTGGTTGGATTGTAAAAATAGGTTCCGAGGGGCCAGAATAGAAGCTTTCGTTCCTAACACTGTGGGAAATTTGTCTTTTCCCAGGATTTTAGGCGACTCCTATGAAATGGTCGTTTGACCCCCAAAGAGGTCCTGATCCCTAGGTTGAGAACCACTGGGCCCTAGAAAATCCTGGGTGAAAATTTTCCAAGGTCCTAAGGGCCCCTGATAGAAATGAGACACTTAATGTCCTCCTACAGTTTAAGGAATGTCAATCCTTTCTCCAACATTTAAAGAATGTGTTGCTCTCCTCGTTGCCCTTACGTGGGCTGATGTGGGCCTCACCGACCATGCCACTCCAAAAATATGAAAACTATGTCCAATATACCAGTGTCTATCATGCTGAAAGATGGAGAGAGTGAGAGAGAGCCAACAATGAAGCGGTAAAAGAGCCAATGGCACCTTCAGAAAACCAGCAATTAACTGTCCTTCCAGATTCATGAAGCTAATGTAACCGAGTAACCGAGTTAGAAGGGACCTTGTAGGTCTTCTAATCCAACCCTTTGCCCAGGTAGGAAACCCTACATACCATTTCAGACAAAGGTTGTCCAATCTCTGTTGGAGCATTTACAACTTCTGGAGGCAAGTTGTTCCACTGATTAATTCTTCTCACTGTCAGGAAATTCCTCCTTAGTTCTAAGTTGGTTCTTGTCCTGCCTTCTCCTGCTTTGGAGAATAGGTTGACCCCCAAATCCTCTTTGTGGCAACCCTTCAAATATTGGAACACTGCTATCACGTCACCCGCTAGTCCTTCTGTTCATTAAACCAGACCTTCCCAATTCCACCAAACGTTCTTTAGATGTTTTAGCCTCCAGTCCCCCAATGTGAATCAGTGATGGACAACTCCCCACTCTGGACCAGCCCTAGCAGAAGAGAGGCAACCAGGAGGATGTAAAACGTCACAAAACGAAGCTATGTTTATCCTAAGTCTCCTTCCCAACCACAGCTGTGTGTATTGTAATAACAGGAAATATTGAGGTTCGTTTTACTCTTTGAATTTGGTTCTTTTCCTACACCCAGAACACAATACTCATTTATCCTTTGGTGAAATAATTAATATGCAAATCTGGATTTTTAACAGCTACTTCTCTCCATAAATGAACGAGGCTACAAAACCCAGAACTTTACTGAGCTCTGGCGGAGCCACTTCTGGCAAGTAGATGGCACCATTACCTTTACAAACTCCTGATCTTAGAGAAGAAGACCCCCCCGGTATGCCACACACTGCCTTGAAGGAGGACTTCAACACAACAGTTTCTCTACCAAAAGCCATCAACACTGAAGAACCGAGAAGGTACAAGAATGAGCATGCTTATGATCACCATTACAAAGATAGAATTATCATTGCAATGACAATTATTGATCGTGCGATCATGTGCTTGGCTTCTGTGGACTAAAAAGGGGGGAAAGTTCTAATGCTTTTATGGAAAAACCTGATGATTCCCAAATCAAAACATGAAGACTAAATTTCTGGCAGAAAAATTTTCACCTGGTTTTGTGCAGAAAGGAAACTGTAGAGTAGTTTATGACAAATATAAAGAAAAACCCAGCTTGACAGAATACTTTCTAAATCACCCTGCAATCTACTGCCATCGTTAAAATAAATATATCTGTTTCATTAAAGCAATTTGCTCCTCCTGGTAACATACCAAAGGGGATGAATGCTGCAACTGAATCTCAGGAGAAGGGTGGCATAGAAATCTAATTAATAAATATTTTTTTAAAAAATATGATATTGCTGATAAACCAAGAGCCAGTTTGGTCTAGAAATTGGGAGGTGTGGGTTTTAATCCTGCCTTAGCCAATGAAAGCCAAGTGTGTGACTTTGGGCCAATCAGCTGCGAATCCTAGTCCTCCCTTAACTATGAAATCCACTGTGGTTGGTCAATCCACAGTGACTGAATTGAAACCTGCCTGGGATAAACATAGATCCATCCTGAGATAAAATACAGGAAATAGTGTAAGGGCAGACTAAATGGGCCATGAGGTCTTTTTCTGCCGTCAAGTCTTCTATGGTTCTATGAAAGCTGTCTGGATGACTTTGGGCCAATCACCAAGAGATGGCGAGTTCTAGTCCTGCCTTAGCTGTGAAAGCTTTGGGCCACTCACTCACTTTCAGCCCAACCCGCCTCGCAGGGTTGTTGTTGTTATTGTTAGTTGGGATAACAGGAAAAGGAAGATGCGTTGGAATATGTTCGCTGCCTAGAATTATTTGTAAAAATAATAAAAAGGCAGGATACAAATAAACAAACAAAAAAACACCCATCCCAAAAAAGGAAATCTCCAGAGGCGAAACAAACATGGGAAGAAGGGTAGCACTGGCTATCAGCCATCATCTGCAAGAAATCTCCTCTGAGGCACACATTCATTCATTCATTCATTCATTCATTCATTCATTCATTCATTCATTCATTTATTGGATTTGTATGCCGCCCCTCTCCGTAGACTCGGGGCGGCTAACAACAGTAATAAAAAACAGCATATAAATCCAATACTAAAACAACTAAAAAACCCTTATTGTAAAACCAAACATACACTCATGGATGCTGTGTGTCCTCAACTCTTTGAACAGGAAGCAAGGATCATCCAGAAACTCCTTGACTTACAAACATCTATCTAGCAACCGTTCTTTCTGCCTGTGGTAGCCTTCCAGATGTGCTCTGGCTCCTCCAGATGTTCCTGGAACACTGCAAAGTTCCAGAGAAAAACCAAACCCCCCAGAACAGCTGGGTTCCACAACAAGCCCTTCATGGCATTGGACCAGAATATCTCCGAGACCGCCTTCTGCCGCACGAATCCCAGCGACCGATTAGGTCCCACAGAGTGGGCCTTCTCCGGGTCCCGTCAACTAAACAATGTCGGTCGGCGGGCCCCAGGGGAAGAGCCTTCTCTGTGGTGGCCCCGGCCCTCTGGAACCAACTCCCCCCTGAGATTAGAACTGCCCCTACTCTCCTTGCCTTCCGAAAGTTCCTTAAAACCCACCTTTGTCGTCAGGCATGGGGGAACTGAGATATTTCCCCCAGGCCTATATAATTTATGTATGGTATGTTTGTATGTATGTTTGTTTAGCAAATGGGGTTTTTAAATATTTTAAACTACAATTTAGATTTGTGATGAATTGTTTTATTTTGCTGTGAGCCGCCCCGAGTCTGCGGAGAGGGGCGGCATACAAATCTAAATAATAAATAAATAAACGTCTGGCATATCCTCTGTGAGTAACCCTGCAGCCCTTGGGAGGGCTTGTACAAACGCCATTCCTTCACAGAGAACGATGTTGAGGATAAAAACCACCTCGGGGAGAAAGCGCCTCCAGCCTCAGAAGCAAGATTGGAAGGTCAATCGCAGGAGAGTCGAGGAGCCTCAAAGCTTCTGCCTCTGCTATGTTGTGTCCGCTGTTTTCAAAAGGCAGTGAGCAACCTGCGAACCTTCAGCTCTGAAGTGTTTGCTTCCAAAGCCAACACTCAACCATGGCGTCTTCAAGTGGCCCTTGCTCACTGCTCTCCGCTGCACCCACCCTCTGCGTAAATAGATGAACTATTCTTTCATGATGTTTCTGTTTACAACAGTGTTTTTCAACCAGTGTGCCGTGAGACATGGTCAGGTGTGCCGCAAAGCTCAGAGAGAGAAAGAAAGCAAGAGAGAGAGAGAGAGAAAGAAAGCAAAAGAGAGAAAGAGTGAGCGAGAAAGAAAACAAGATAGAGAGAAAGGGAACAAGAGAAAGAAAGAAAGAGAGAGAAAGAGAGAGAGAGAACAAGAGAGAGAAAGAAAGCAAGAGAGAGAGAGAGAGAAAGAAAGCAAAAGAGAGAAAGAGAGAGCGAGAAAGAAAACAAGATAGAGAGAAAGGGAACAAGAGAAAGAAAGAGAGAGAAAGAGAGAGAGAACAAGAGAGAGAAAGAAAGCAAGAGAGAGAGAGAAAGAGGGAGGGAAGGAGAGAAAGAGAAAGACATAGAGGGAGAGAGAAGGAGAGCAAAAAGAGAGGGAGGAAGGAAGAGAAAGAAAGAGGGATGGAGAGAGAAAGATAGAGGAAGGAAGGGAGAGAAATAGGGAGAGAGAAATAGAGTGAAAGGGAGGAAGAGAGAGAGAGAGAGAATTTTTTTGTCCAAACTTTTTTTAGCCACCCCCTCCCCGCCCCGCTCAATGTGCCCCAGGGTTTCGTAAATGTAAAAAATGTGCCACGGCTCAAAAAAGGTTGAAAATCACTGGTTTACAATGACAACACAGTTGCCTGTATAAAAAAATGTTTCAAAAATCTCTCCCATATCAAGCTTGGCTTTTCTTGGCTCTTCATCTCTCATAGAACCCCACAAAGTTCACGCGGAACCCTTCGGTTCTGTGGAAGCCACTTTGGGGGAAAACCCTGGGTCACTCCATCTTTCCACCTGGACAGGATGAAGCAGGGAGATGTTCTCCATCCCTACCGGAGGAGGTCAAATCGAGCGTTCCTCTCCTTGTTGGAGAAGACACGTCCTGGGTAAGTTGGCCAGATCCACCCTAGGTCTCCTCTGCTCAAAATACACAATAGTTGGACCTGGAGCCTCCTTTCCATATGGCACCGGACCAGGATATCTGCGAGACCACCTTCTGCCGCACGAATCCCAGCGACCGGTCAGGTCCCACAGAGTTGGTCTTCTCCGGGTCCCGTCGACTAAACAATGTCGTCTGGCGGGACCCAGGGGAAGAGCCTTCTCTGTGGCAGCCCCGACCCTCTGGAACCAGCTCCCCCCAGATATCAGAGTTGCCCCCACCCTCCTTGCCTTTCACGAGCTCCTTAAAACCCACCTCTGTCGTCAGGCATGGGGGAATTGAGACTTTCCCTTCCCCCTAGGCTTATAGAATTTATACATGGTATACTCGTATGTACGAGTGGTTCTTTAAATTGGGGTTTTTTAGATTATTTTTAATATTAGATTTGTTTACATTGTCTTTTTTATTGTTGTTAGCCGCCCCGAGTCTTCGGAGAGGGGCGGCATACAAATCTAATAAATAAATAAAATAAAAAAAATAAAAAAAATTTGAGCAGTGTATCTAGGATTCCAGATGCACATCCCACTGGGGTCATCTCCAACCACGGAGGATAAAACAGATTCTCCTGCAAAAATTCTGAATGCCATGAAAATGGAGAAGAATATCGTGGGGAGGATGCTTCCTGGACCAATCCTAAATTTTGAACTTTCTAGTAAATATTCAATTTTGTTTTGCTTTTATTAAAAACAAAAAAACCCCGAGGAGGGTGCAGGAAGTGTCTTGACGCTGTCATTGTTTCTGGATGACAGAATGTGGTTAAAAATTACAGCCACATTCCCCATGAGTCAGCCAAGGTGTGATTTCACTCGGCATATGTGTTTTGGCAGGAGAGCTTTGACTTCTAACATCTGTTCCGCACCAGGAAGGATCTTGGTCTATACCAAAGGAGGCTCAACAGGGCAACTTTCTAAAATAATCTTTAGCTACAAAAGAAGGGAAGTCGGACCCAGGAGGATTTCATTAAGGCCGTACAGTTCTTCCCCAATGTCCACCTTCTCCATCAAAACAGGCATACTTCTCTCACGCAGGATTCCTGATAAACTCCATCAACCAAAAATGTATGGAGAGGGGCGGCATACAAATCTAATAAATAATAATAATAATAATAATAATAATAATAATAATAATAATAATAATAATAAACAATGTTGTTTGGCGGGACCCAGGGGAAGAGCCTTCTCTGTGGCGGCTCCGACCCTCTGGAATCAGCTCCCTCCAGAGATTAGAACTGCCCCCACCCTCCTTGCCTTTCGTAAACTCCTTAAAACCCTCCTCTGTCGTCAAGCGCAGGGGAACTGAAACATCTCCCCCTGCCTATGTAGTTTTTTGTGTATGATATGACTGTATGTATGCTTTTTATATATTGGGGGTTCCTTGTTTTTTAGACTTTTTAAAATGTATTGTTATTTTATATTCTAACTGTTAGATTTGTCATTGTATATTGTTTTTATCATTGCTGTGAGCCGCCCCGAGTCTACGGAGAGGGGCGGCATACAAATCTAATTAATAATAATAATAATAATAATAATAATAATAATAATAATAATAATAATAATATTTCAGCCTGTTTTATTAGACTTGTTCCCGCTTCCTTTCCATAGTAGCAGAGTTTCTCAACCTTGGTAATTCGAAGATGAGTGGACTTCAACTCCCATAATCCCCCAACCAGCATCGCTGGGAGTTGAAGTCCACTCACCTTCTAACCACTAAGGTTGAGAAACGCTGCCACAGTGACTGCAAAGCCTCCGCAGTGGTATTTCTACATCTCTGATGGATCTAATCTTTTTTTTTTTAATTGGGTGGGTCTTCCTCAAATTGTTTTTAATTGGAGAAAAAATAATAATGTTCCCAGATGCTAATTCTCCAAGAACCCTTTGGTTGAATCTAGTCAAAACTCTTAAATGAAATCAGGACAGTTTGCAGGATCCAAGCTGGGCCAGTCGCCAAGCCCCGAGGTTTGGGCTTCCGAGCTTCCAGACTGGTGCTGGAGCCCCCCACCCTCGGGAAACGTCTCTCTATCAGAATATCTGATTACAGGGTGTCCAGGGGGAGGAAGCATTGTGAAATTCCCTGATATTTCTCTGACATTTCCATGTAACTTGCGATCTAGTTAAGCTGCGGTCGCAGATGACGTCATACCAAATGGCTCAGCCATGGAGAAATATCGCTGAGTTGTTTCCCTGACTTTTAAACATTTTAATAGTTTGTTTGTTTTTCCTGATTTATTCCGGTTTTTTCATGATTCCCTGATGTTTCCCAAACCGCCGATTTCCGTGATAATTCCAGGTTTTCTGGATACCCTGGATTATCTCCAGAATATATTCTGGAAGGAGGGAAAGAGAGAAAGATACACTCTGTGGGACCTAACTGGTCGCTGCACGAATCCCAGCGACCAGTTAGGTCCCACAGAGTGGGTCTTCTCCGGGTCCCGTCAACCAAACAATGTCGCTTGGTGGGACCCAGAGGAAGAGCCTTCTCTGTGGTGGCCCCAGCCCTCTGGAACCAACTCCCCCCCAGAGATTAGAATTGCCCCCACCCTCCTCGCCTTTCGAAAGCTGCTTAAAACCCACCTCTGCTGCCAGGCATGGGGGAACTGAGATACACTTCCCCCTAGGCCTTTACAATTTTATGCATGGTATGTTTGTACGTATGATTGGTTTTTATATAATGGGTTTTTAACTGTTTTTAGTATTGGATTTTGTTATATAATGTTTTATTGCTGTTGTTAGCCGCCCCGAGTCTGCGGAGAGGGGCGGCATACAAATCCAATAAATAATAAAAATAATAATAATTTCCCTGAGGATGGTCCCTAGCATGAATATCTCCGAGACCGCCTACTGCCGCACGAATCCCAGCGACCAATTAGGTCCCACAGAGTGGGCCTTCTCCGGGTCCCGTCAACTAAACAATGTCGGTTGGCGGGCCCCAGGGGAAGAGCCTTCTCTGTGGCGGCACCGACTCTCTGGAACCAACTCCCCCCAGAGATTAGAACTGCCCCTACTCTCCCTGCCTTCCGTAAACTCCTTAAAACCCACCTCTGCCGTCAGGCATGGGGGAACTGAAACACCTCCCCCGGGCATGTTTAATTTATGCATGGTATGTTTGTGTGTGTGTGCGTCTGTTAGTTTATGGGGTTCTTTTAAAGCTTGTATAAATTTTAAAGTTTTCTGATTATTTATGATTTGTTCTATTCTGTTGTGAGCCGCCCCGAGTCTTCGGAGAGGGGCGGCATACAAATCTAAATAAAAAATAAAAAATAAATAAATAAATAAATAAATGAATCCAAATGCTTAGAAGACCAAATCTCTGCTCTTGGTGACCTACACAGATTGGACCCACGTATATTTTGCCTCCCTTTGCCAGGACAGCCTTACCGCTACGCATCTCATTCCCCAAACCCATCCTTCTTTTAGGTGGCATCTCAAGAGCGAAGCCTCCGGAAGACCAAATATATCAGAATTCCAAAGAGAAGATCTTTGGGGAAAGATATGGGTCCGTTGGTCCATCACCCCACCGAGGTGTCCCCCCCCCCCCTCCTGTGGCTCCTGCCTTCATCCCCGGCGTCCGTCCCACCCGCTCTTTTCCATCCAAAAGCCTTATTTCAAAAGAGCACGAGGCGACCGTCACCTGCCATTGTTGGGCTGCTGTGGAGAGTGTTCTGACCTCTGGTCAGGAGATCGTGAACGACTGCGGCGGGGCCTGTCATGGGATCGGTTGGAATGGTCAGATGCCAGCGACTGAATTTCTGAAATGTCTGTTAAATAAAAGTGGGAGGGGGGGGGGTTTTCCATGAGATGATTCAGAAGTAAAAAGATGGCATGACTTTCCCTAAGGAATGAACGCAACGCACGCTTGTCCAGGGGGCCGCCTGGCTTTCCAAACAAGGCTCTTCACTGTTCGGTCAGTGGGAGGTGGACTCTCTTCAGCCCTTCTTCCCCTGCAGAAGGTCCCGGAAGCCTTGCCCTTCCACCTGACACACCACAACTGTTTTGGTCTCAGCGGGGAACAGGCGTGGCAAGAGGAAGGCACCGGTACTCACCGTCCCTTTCTGACGCGTTGGCTGAGTGGATGCTGTCGGAAAGATCGGGGACGTTCAACAGAGTTGCTCTCTCATCCCTCTGGACCACCATTTTCAACTTGCCCTTTGACCTTTCGATCAAGGTTTTGGCATCTGTCAAGGACATGTTTTCCGTCACAGTTCCGTTGATCTGCAAGGGAACAGAGGGGAGACTGGTAGGGGGAACCGAGGAGAGGTTGGCATCTACTATTTAATCAGATTTAAGAACATAATTGATTTGAAAATTGGTTATGCATAAGACCGAATAGTAATCGTTGATAACAGATAAGACTGAGCTGTCAACAATACAGGGGGGGTGGGGGTGGGGGCTATGTACAGTTTGTTTTTGTCATGTCTATGTTTTTCTCTTCTGTTTCTTTTCTCTGTCTGATTTGATGGTTATATGTAGTGTATTAAAAAGCCAGGCATTTCAAAATAAAGAAAAGCAGCTTGAAACAGTGGTTAAGTGAAGGGTCGCATCTGGAGGATTACTTACACTTTAAACAAAAGAGATGGTGAAACACGAATACAAAGGGGGGAAGGAGAGAAAAAGAGAAAGAAGGAGGGAGAGGAAGAGAGGTGGATAGGTAGGGAGACAGACAGAGAGAGAGAAAGATGGAGAAAGGAGAGAAAAAGAAAGAGAGGGAGGGAGAAAGGAAAGAGGGACGAAGGGAGAGAAAGAGGGAAAGAGGGAGGGAAAAGGAAGGAGGGAGGGAGAAAAAAAGAGAGTGAAAGAGAGAGGGAGAGGGAGAGAAAGAGAAGGGGAGAGAGCGTGGGAGAAAGAAAGAGAGGGAGGGAGAGAGGAAAGAGGGACGAAGGGAGAGAAAGAGGGAGGGAAAAGGAGGGAGGGATGGAGAGAAAGAGAGAGAGAAAGAGAGAGGGAGAGAAAGAGAAGGGGAGGGAGAGAGAGCAGGAGAAAGAAAGAGGGAGGGAGAGAGATGGTGAAAGGAGAGAAAAAGAAAGAGAGGGAGGGAGAGAGGAAAGAGAGATGAAGGGAGAGAAAGAGGAAAAGAGGGAGGGAAAAGGAGGGAGGGATGGAGAGAAAGAGGGAGAGAAAGAGAGAGGGAGAGAAAGAGAAGGGGAGGGAGAGAGAACAGGAGAAAGAAAGAGGGAGGGAGGGAGATGGTGAAAGGAGAGAAAAAGAAAGAGAGGGAGGGAGAGAGGAAAGAGAGATGAAGGGAGAGAAAGAGGAAAAGAGGGAGGGAAAAGGAGGGAGGGATGGAGAGAGAGAGTGGGAGAAAGAAAGAGGGAGACAGAGAGAGAGATGGTGAAAGGAGAGAAAAAGAAAGAGAGGGAGGGAGAGAGGAAAGAGAGATGAAGGAAGAGAAAGAGGAAAAGAGGGAGGGAAAAGGAAGCAGGGAGAGAGAGAAAGAGAGAGGGAGAGAAAGAGAAGGGGAGAGAGCGGGATAAAGAAAGAGGGAGGGAGGGAGAGAGAGAGATGGTGAAAGGAGAGAAAAAGAAAGAGAGGGAGGGAGAGAGGAAAGAGAGACGAAGGGAGAGAAAGAGGGAAAGAGGGAGGGAAAAGGAAGGAGGGAGGGAGAGAGCGCGGGAGAAAGAAAGAGGGAGGGAGGGAGAGAGAGATGGTGAAAGGAGAGAAAAAGAGAGAGAGGGAGAGAGGAAAGAGAGACGAAGGGAGAGAAAGAGGAAAAGAGGGAGAGAAAAGGAAGGAGGGAGGGAGAGAAAGAGAGAGGGAGGGAGAGGGAGAGTTGAGAGAGGGGGAGAGGGAGGGGAAGAGAAGCCATACCTTCAGCACCACATCTCCTTCTTGGATGTTGCCGTCTTTGGCTGCCAAACTGTCTTGCGAAATCTCTTTCACGAAGATGTGGCTGGCCAGGCGCAACCCGTACTCTGTGCCAAGGGAAAATGAAGCCAGACGCTGTCAACCCGGAAGAAGGAAGGGCAGCCCAACTTCCGCCAACCTCCTTTGACTCTGCAAAAACTGCCCTTTCCTGCACTCTACCAACTGACCCCTGACCGTACGTTGAGCGCCAATTCTCCCGACAGAGCTTGAAGCTGATTGGCAGGAAGGCCAGAGGGACACCCCCACTCTAAACGCCTCTTTGGTCGGGTTGTGAGCAGGGCTGGGCTCTAACTTACCTGGCGGACAGTTTGCTTCCTCAAGAGGGCGACCGCATGCACAGTGCCGGAAACTCGGCTTCTGCACATGCTCAGAAGAAAAAATAAAATGAAATAAAAAATTTAAAAAAATTAGGGGGGGGAAAAAAGAAAGCCAAAAACAAGAGGGCGACCGTGCCTGAAACTCAGCTTCTGCGCATGCTCAGAAGAAAAATAAAATTAATAAATAATAATAATAATAATTTTAAAAAAGAAAGCCAAAAACAAGAGGGCGGCCGCATGCACAGTGCTGGAAACTTCTGCACATACTCAGAAGAAAAATAAAATAAAAAGTTAAATTTAAAAATAATTAAATTCATTTAAAAAAAAAAAAAAAGCAAGGCGAAAACAAGAGGGCGACTCGCATGCACAGTGCCACAAACGCAGCTTCTGCCCATGCTCAGAAAGAAAGAAAAATTCCAGTTCGGTGACGTCATCGAGACATTACCAGGGGGTCACTACCAGTTCGGGCGAACCAGTGCAAGCTGGAAGGAACCCACCCCTGAGATGAGCCACTTGGAAGGGTTGATCTTCGCAGAAGTAGATCGAATCCATACTTTTCCGCAGCTGGGATCAATGCTGACCCAGCCCAAGGGGACCGATTCTAGATCTATCAGCCAGGGAGGGCTGGGCCACCCATCCCTTATTTCTTTTCCTTAAACATGAGAGGTTGTGGGGTTTTTCCCAAATGATGTGAGGATGTGATGCTCCCAAAAGATAAAAGGACTTGTGTGCAACCGCCTGTCCCCGCCCATGAATGGAGCGAAAGATTTCGCCAGGATTAGGGTTAGACAACAAACAAAGATACCACTCCCTTTTATTAATGAAACTTTTAATTTATGCATCGTGAGGCATAAAGCACACAACAAGTCTGAGCACTCAGGAGGAGAAAGAGGAAGAGGAGACCGAGGAGGAGAGAGAGAAGGAGAAGGAGGAAAGGAGAAGGAAGAAAGGAGGAGACGGGAGGAAGGAGGAAGAGGAGGAGAAGGAGGAAAGGAGAAGGAAGAAAGGAGGAGGAGGAGACGGGAGGAAGGAGGAAGAGGAGGAGGAGGAGGAAAGGAGAAGACAGAAAGAAAAGGAGGAGGAGGAGGGAGAGAAGGAGAAGGAGAAAAGGAGAAGGAAGAAAGAGGGAGCAAGGGAGGAGACAGGAGGAAGGAGGAAGAGGAGGAGGAGAAGGAGGAAAGAGGGAGCAAGAGGAGGAGAGGAAGAAGGAGAAGGGGGAGAGGAGGAAGGAGGAAGAGGAGGAGGAGAAGGAGGAAAGGAGAAGACAGAAAGGAGAAGGAGGGGAGAGAGAAGGAGGAGGAGGAAAGGAGAAGGAAGAAAGGAGGAGGAGGAGACGGGAGGAAGGAGGAAGAGGAGGAGGAGGAGGAAAGGAGAAGACAGAAAGAAGAAGGAGGAGGAGAGAGAGAAGGAGAAGGCGAAGGAGGAAAGGAGAAGGAAGAAAGAGGGAGCAAGGAAGGAGACGGGAGGAAGGAGGAAGAGGAGGAGGAGAAGGAGGAAAGAGGGAGCAAGAGGAGGAGAGGAAGAAGGAGAAGGGGGAGAGGAGGAGGAGGAGAAGGAGGAAAGGAGAAGGAAGAAAGGAGAGGGAGAAGGAGGAGGAAATGTAGGTGATTTCTACGCCATCTTTTATACATTTTTGGTCCACTCAGTGACAAACATAGTTAATACTTCAGCCTCCAATTCTCTGCACAACAGCTACACAGAAAAGGTGCTACAGTAGTACCTCTAGATACGAGCTGCTCCACATGCGAGTATTCCAAGTTACGAGTCGCGATGCGAGCGAAATTTCTGTTCGACACCCGAGCTCAAATTCAGGATACGAGCCGAGCTTCCACTAGGTGGCGCAAGAATCTCCTTGCTTCCAGTTATCTCGGCCCGAAAAACAAAGTCTAAAGGCCTTCGTTCGAGATGCGAGTTGATCGACTTACGAGCTCAGGTCTGGAACGAATTAAACTCGTATGTCGAGGTACCACTGTACTCTTAAAAAGAATACTTAGAGAAAGTACTTTTTGGCAACACGGAGTTACTTCTTCCAAACAAGTTGGGTGAACTGGTTAAGATTAATTCCCTACCGATTCCGATTCTTTTAGGCTCTCGGTCCATTTCCAAACCATTCAGCTAGAACCTAAGAGGAGAAGCAGCTTCCAACAACCCTAGCCCTTCCCTCTGTCCCAAATGGGGTCAAAATGGGGGTTAATTCTTTCAATGAAGCCCACCCACTCCACCGAGGGGCTGTACCTTCGTTCTTCCTCGACTTCACCAACGTGACCTTCGTGGGTTTGGCGGGTTGGCTGGAGGCCATGGATCTCCGGTCCGACCTAGGCGACACGCTCCGTTCTCGACTTGCGCTGCGATCCCTCGTCCAACTTTTCTCCTGCCTTCTGCTGGTAGCACCGTGGGGACCCCGGGGGTCGTGCAGCTCCTCTTCGTAGCTGTCCTCGTCGTTCTCAGAGACTGGGTCAGGGTCTGTCCGGGTCACTGGGATATGGACTTTCTTCATTCTTCGGATGGTCTGGAAGACAATCCAAGGCAACAATCATTTCTGGTAGGGAGGAGGTCAAGCCCTCCACATGCCAAGTAGCAATAGCCGCCGGACTTATATACCGCTTCTCAGCGCTTTACAGCCATCTCCAAACGGTTTACAGAGTCCAACAACAATCTGGCTCCTCATTTTACCCACCTAGGAAGGACGGAAGACTGAGTCAACTTGAGCCAGTCAGCGTCCAACTCCTGACTGTTGGCAGAGAAGGAGGGAGGGAGGGGGGAGGGAGGGAGGAAAGAAGGAAAGAAAGAAAGAAGGAAGGAAGGAAAAAGAAAGGAAAGAAGGAAGGAAGGAAGGAAAAAGAAAGGAAGGAAGGAAGGAAAAAGAAAGAAAGAAAGAAAGAAAGAAAAGGAAGGAAAGAAAGAAAGAAAAGGAAGGAAGGAAAGAAAGAAAGAAAAAGAAAGGAAGGAAGGAAGGAAAAAGAAAGAAAGAAAGAAAGAAAGTGGGGAGGGAGGGAAATAGCCATAGCTCTTAGACTTATATACCACTTTACCATGCTTTACAGCTCTAGGCGGTTTACAGAGTTGGCCTATTTGCCCCCAAGAACCTGGTCCTCATTCGACCCACCTCGGACGGAGGGAAGGTGGAGACATTTGAAATTGCAGGCAGCCGGTGATCAGTCAAAGCAGCCGGCAGCACTGCACCACCAAGGCTCAAATACGGAATGCATAACGTTTTGGATATAACGATGGATTTTTAAACATTATTAGGTGAGCAGCCGCTGTCTTGTCAAGGTAGTCCTCAACTTACAACTGTTCATTCAGTGACCCAAGTTACAACACCACTGGAAAAAAAAGGTGACTTGAGAGCATTTTTCACACACAGTTGCCAAGTCCCAGGGCCACGTGATGCCCTTGTGCAACCTTCCGACAAGGTCGTAGTTAGTCACTATATTCAAGAGTGGCCACAGAAAACTCGACTTCAAAAAGGATCAAGAACCACTTGAGCCATGAAAGAAAGTAAAAGAAACCTCCGGGGCCAAAAGCTTATAAAACAGGCAAATGTCCTGGCCTAGGCGGTTCCCAAACCACGAAGCCGACTCCTTGTGCCGACAAAAACCCCTTTTTATTAAGTTACGGTGCCTTCTTCTCATTCACACACAGCAAACTCTTTCAAGGGCAAATTGACATTCACAGACCTTATCTGGCTTGGAGAGCTGCCAGGCCCTTATCTTCAAAACCTGGCCAGGAGTCTCCGAGAGTCAGGAACCAATTAAGCCAACTAATTGTCTCCTGCAAAGTCTCCTCCCCGTTTGCTCCTCTTTTACTCCTTGTGGGAGGGGCCATTCATCGTCCACCTGTGGCTTTACTCCCAACTCGGCCCTTGTTCCTTCGTCTGGAAACTCTGTGCATGCCCACCACGCTGGTCTCGGTCGCCTGCCCAGTTTATCCCAGGCATGTTTCAATTCAGTGACTGTGGATTGACCAACCACGTCTGCTGGAAGTTTGTTCCAAGGATCTACTACTCTTTCAGTCAAATAATATTTTCTCATGTTGCTTTTGATCTTTCCCCCAACTAACCTCAGATTGTGTCCCCTTGTTCTTGGGTTCACTTTCCTATTAAAAACACTTCCCTCCTGGACCTTATTTAACCCTTGAACATATTTAAATGCTTCAATCGTGTCCCCCCTTTTCCTTCTGTCCTCCAGACTAGACAGATGGAGTCCATGAAGTCTTTCCTGATACGTTTTATGCTGAAGACCTTCCACCATAAAGTGGTACTGATACCAAGCTACTCTAATGGCCCAGTGGTGAGAAGAGGGCCCAGGGCACCAACTTTCCTACTTCTGCAGTCACAACCTCTCAACTGATGAACTCAAAGAGGTCTTTTGTGTGTGTGTGTGTGTGTGTGTGTGTGTGTGTGTGTGAACACAATTTGAGGCCAGTCTGCCTTTGGGCCTTTTCTTCCGCACTGCCCATTTGGGCAAAGCACATTCCTTTCTTATCTTCTCCCTTGGTTTTCACTTTCAACACATCTGAAGCCTGATTTGGCTTTGAACCTACAAGGGTTGATCACCCGATTACCTAAATACACACCCCTACCAAGCCCAGAGAGAGAGAGAGAGAGAGAGAGACAGAGAGAGACAGAGAGAGACAGAGAGAGACAGAGACAGAGAGAAAGAGAGAGAGAGACAGAGGGACAAAGACAGAGAGAGAGATGGGCCTTGGTCAAAGAACCCCTTTCCCCCACAGTGAGCTCTAGCTAATATCTGTGCCATTGAATATCCAAGGGAAAAGCCAACAATAAGGGAATTTTGTGTAAAATTAAAAACAACCCAATCTACTTGCAATCAAAGCAGCTAGTGGGTTTCCCTCATAGAGCATCACACCCCAAGACAACTAGACACGAAGACAGTTTTTTCCCGAACGCCATCACTCTGCTAAACAAATAATTCCCGCAACACTGTCAAACTTACTTAGTCTGCACTAATATTACTACTAGGTTTTTTCCTCATCATTCCTATCACCCGTCTCCTCCCACTAATAACTATATGACTGTAACCTGTTGCTTGCATCCTTACACTTTATATCAATATTGTTTCCTGATTGCTTATTTGACCACGATGACAATCATTAAGTGTTGTACCTCATGATTTCTGACAAATGTCTTTTCTTTTATGTAAACTAAGAGCAAATGCACATGCACCAAAGGCAAATTCTTTGTGTGTCCAAATATACTTGGCCAATAAAAAATAAACAATTCTAAAAGAAAAGAAAATCCTGTCCTAACACCTGGGAAAAGGTAAAACAGAAGCAATGGGTGGAAACTAAACAAGGAGAGGAGCAACTCAGAACTAAGGAGATATTTCCTGACAATTAGAACAATTAATCAGTGGAACAGCTTGACACCAGAAGTTGTGAATGCTCCAACACTGGAAGTTTTTAAGAAGATGTTGGATAACTATTTGTCTGAAGTGGTGTAGGGTTTCCTGCTTGAGCAGGGGGTTGGACTAGAAGACCTCCAAGGTCCCTTCCAACTCTGTTGTTGTTATCATTGTTTAAAAAACCCAGATTTTTGGGGCCTTTAGGCTGAAGGACGGGACTACTGAATCTTGGTTAAGGAGTGGATGAGAAGTGTTCCTTAGGGGAGGTGCCACCACAAAATAGGCATGCTGCCTGGGTCACGATTTAACAGAAGAAGCCCAGGTTGCTGATTTCCAAATTCTCTTCTGCAACCATCACATAAAGTGTTGGAGCTACCAACATTTAGCAAAAGAACACACAAAACAATTGGACCGGTGTATGATATATAGACACCCTGCCAAATCACAAACAAACACAACATGGCAACTGCTTTCCTGAAAGACAGGAAGGGTGGAGGGAAGGAAAGGGGGTGGGGGGAGACCACACTTACGATTTTGGCATTTTTTCCACTTTTTCTCAGCTGCTGGACGGCGAAAGCATGTTCCACGTTATCCATGGAAACGCCGTTAACCATTGCGACGCGATCATTCTCCCTAAAAAGTCAGGTGGGGGGGGGAGAAAGAAAATAAGAGCAAGTCAGGAAGGCCCCTCCCAATATAAGCAAAGGAAAAAAGAACAATTTACTGAAATCCACAGTAAAACTCTGAGAGTCAAAAATTCTTCAGTTCTTCAGACTACTTTAAATTTTTGCATTATTCCTTGTTTTTTTTAACACACAGGTTCTTCCCACGCCTAAGGTGAAGAACGGGTGAAGCTCTGATTTGCCTTCTCATAATAACACTGAACAACACCAAAAAAATCATCAGCAAAGGTCATGGGTCTGTTTTATGGAGTTTGATGTGATGATTGCAAAAATATGCTTAGTTTTGCTCTGTCACATAAAAGTTTTCGATGTAGAAGCATTTTTGTTATTACGTTATTTCTACATTTTCTATTTATTTATTTATTTATTTATTTTATTGGATTTGTATGCCGCCCCTCTCTGTAGACTCGGGGCGGCTAACAACAGTAATAAAAAAAAACAGCATGTAAATCCAATACTAAAACAACTAAAAAAACCTTATTGTAAAACCAAACATACATTCAGACATACCATGCATAAAATTGTAAAGGCATAGGGGGGAAGAATATCTCAGTTCCCCCATGCCTGGCTGCAGAGGTGGGTTTTAAGGAGCTTACGAAAGGCTAGGAGGGTAGGGGCAATTCTAATCTCCGGGGGGAGTTGGTTCCAGAGGGCCGGGGCCGCAACAGAGAAGGCTCTTCCCCTGGGCCCTGCCAAACGACATTGTTTAGTTGACGGGACCCGGAGAAGTCCCACTCTGTGGGACCTAACTGGTCGCTGGGATTGGTGCAGCAGAAGGCGGTCCCTGAGTACTTATGTGGTAAGTACTGTTTTCTTAGTGAATCCTCGGAGAGGGGTGACTTATAAATCAAATCAAATAAAATAAATAAATAAACATTTTTAAAATCAGAACAAAAAAATGATTCAGAAAAGTACAAGGTCAACTGCAATAATTACAAATATTTTTTTGTAGACCTGTGTAATTAGGATCCCAATGTTAAGTTGTGGAACACTTGTACGCCCATTTATTCCAATGGTGGTTATGATAGAACGGATGCAATTCTTGGTTGGATAAGGAGCAAGAGTCGAGGGTCCCTCTAGAGAGGCTCCAAACCCCCTCCCCAAAGCAACACTTACTGTAACAGCCCTTCCGCTGGGCCTCCTTTGAGCACATCTGATATGACAATTGAGGTTTCACCGCTCTGGAAGTGGGGGTTGTCTCTCCCACCGGATATTGCGATGCCAAACCCAAACCCAGGCGCCTGAAAAAGATCAGAAAGAAGGTTGACGTCCTCCATCCCACCGTTGTGACATCTCTTGAACCACAATCTCAGATGTTCTCCAACATCTCCTCTCCATGAGACTCCAAGCCCATCTTAGACCTTGTGGAAATCCTACATTTCCACGATGAGGCAACGCAGGACAAGAGCTTTGAATTACACCTGTTATGAGTGGGGTGTTGAAAGTTTTTGGACCATTCCAGCTACAATCATCATATTTTGAAGACCTGAAGGTGTCCCAAACAGGCGAGAATTGGAAGGCTTCCATCACTGGACAGCCAAACCATCAGCAGGGCCCAAGGGAACAGCCTCTTCGATGCAAATAAAATAACCAAGGGACATGGTTGGCTGGAAAAATTCTGGGAGCTGAAGTCCTTCCATCTTGAAGTAAACACCGAAGCACCTGCTGATTCAGGACGTGTGACCATTTCAGGTGGTTCATTCAAAGGCAAAATCCTGGGGACACGTCTGGTCAGAGGTTGTGGGTGTGAAAGTTGCTAGAATGAGATTCCAAGGGGCCTTGTCACATTCATAGAAACATAGAAGACTGACGGCAGAAAAAGACCTCATGGTCCATCTAGTCTGCCCTTGTACTATTTCCTGTATTTTATCTTACAATAGATCTATGTTTATCCCAGGCATGTTTCAATTCAGTGACTGTGGATTGACCAACCACGTCTGCTGGAAGTTTGTTCCAAGGATCTACTACTCTTTCAGTCAAATAATATTTTCTCATGTGGCTTCTGATCTTTCCCCCAACTAACCTCAGATTGTGTCTCCTTGTTCTTGTGTTCACTTTCCTATTAAAAACACTTCCCTCCTGAACCTTATTTAACCCTTTAACATATTTAAAGGGTTCAGAACTCCTAGTTGAATCTTCGAACTCTTTATACCTTGTAGGAAGTTCCAATCAGCCACAATCTCATTCTCTGTAGACCTCACCGAGGCCTCTTAATTTGGAAAGCAGATGCCCTTCCTAACAAGCTGGAGAGGTCATCTTGCTTTGACCAAAGCCAAAGTTTTAATCAAGAATTAGAGGAAGTGGAAATCTCCAGGACTCCTGTTTCCGTTGAGAAAACATGCCTCGCGTTGAAGGCTCAGAGACGCTGTTTTTTCCCAAGCAGGAATTAAGAGCATCTGGTGCAGCTTTTTATCTTCTGCACAACTCCAAAACCATCCCAGTTGGACTTCTGCTCCAGTTCCGCTTCGCATAACAGTGGCGGTTAGAAGACAGTAAACGGTTTTTTCCCCACATCCGTTCATCTCTGGATATTAATGCAGGTACAGTGATACCTTGTCTTACAAACTTAATTGGTTCCGGAATGAGGTTCTTAAGGTGAAAAGTTTGTAAGACAAAGCAATGTTTCCCATAGGAATCAATGGAAAAGCGTTTAATGCGCGCAAGCCCAAAATTCACCCTTTTTGTCAGCCGAAGCAACCGAAGCAAAAACACAGAGGTCCAGGTGTGGGGTTTTGAGGACTTCGGTGTTTTTGCGATGCTGCAATTTCACTGATGCTCCCTTCGCTGGGAAACCCCACCTCCGGACTTTCGTTGCCAGTGAAGTGCTCATTTTTGTGATGCTGGGATTCCCCTGCAGCATCGCAAAAACATGGAAGTCCGGAGGTGGGGTTTCCCATGGAGGGGAGCCTCAAGGGAATCCCAGCAGTGCAAAAACGGGCGCTTCCCTGGCAATGGAAGTCCAGAGGTGGTGCATCCCAGCAGCAGCGGTAGGTTTGTAAGGTGAAAATAGTTTGTAAGAAGAGGCAAAAAAATCTTAAACCCCGGGTTTGTATCTCGAAAAGTTTGTATGATGAGGCGTTTGTAAGACGAGGTATCACTGTACTTCTCAACTTACAACAATTTGTTTAGTGACTGTTCGAAGTTACAATGGCACAGAAAAGAGCGACATTATTGTTCCTGACTCGTATTTTTTGTGGAGTCCTGGGATCATGCGATCATCTTTTCTGATCTTCTGATAGCAATAGCCATATACCGCTTCCTAGCGCTTTTACAGCCCTCTCTAAGCGGTTTACAGCCTCTTGCCCCCCAACAATCTGGGTCCTCATTTGACCCACCTGGGAAGGATGGGAGGCTGAGTCAACCTGGAGTCGGTGGTGAGATTTGAACTGCTGAACTACAGCTAGCAGTTAGCTGAAATAGCCTGCAGGACTGCCCTCTAACCACTGTGCCATGTTATTAAACATAACCACTGCAGGGTCTGACTTAAAAATTACGCTACAAACTTTAACAACTGCAGCGGTTCGCTTAACAAACTGTGGCGAGAAAGGCTGTTAAAATGGTGCCAAAACTCACTTCAATGTCTCATTCATAACTATGGGCATTATGTTGAGGGCTCCGTGCATTTACAGAATTACAGTGTTCCCTCGATTTTCGCGGGTTCGAACTTCGCGAAAAGTCTATACCACGGTTTTTAAAAAATATTAATTAAAAAATACTTTGCGGGTTTTTTTCCTATACCATGGTTTTTCCCACCCGATGATGTCCTACGTCATCGCCAAACTTTTGACTGTCTTTAATTAAAAAATTTTTTTTAATAAACTTTAATAAATAAGCATGGTGAGTAATAATCTAAATGGTTGCTAAGGGAATGGGAAATTGCAATTTAGGGGTTTAAAGTGTTAAGGGAAGGCTGGTGATACTGTTCATCGCCAAAAATAGTGTATTTACTTCCGCATCTCTACTTCGCGGAAATTCGACTTTCGCGGGCGGTCTCGGAACACATCCCCCGCGAAAATCGAGGGAACACTGTATTATATTCCATCCTTTTAGCTTTGTAAAATGATCTTCCTCAAGATCCCCCCCCAAAAAAAGAGAGAGAGAGAAAGAAGGGAGTGGAAGAGAGTAAATAAGAAAGGGAGGTGCCCAGAATAAATTGTGCATATATTTTTTTTTTAGCCGCACGGAAATATAAAGAGATGAATGAACTCAGCTATCGGGGAAAGGCATCACTTGAGTCAACAATCTAGATTTCTAATGTTACAACAGTTTTATGGAGTAGCTCACAACGATGTAATCCAACTAGGCTGGTGTTTAACCACACTTAAAGTGCATGTTGTGTACACCTCACTGGGTAATGTCTAGTCATGTACAAACTGGTTCGGCTGCTGTGTAATTCTTGAGCAACTGAGCAATTTCTCTACTGGCTACTGCCTGGTTGGTCTTTTCAGATTTTCATATTAATCCTTTTTTTTAAAAAAAATCTATTTTGGATTTTGGGGGGATTTTACTGCAGGTAGTCCTCGATTTACAACCCTTTGTTTAGTGACTGTTTGAAGTTATGACATTGAAAAAAGTGACTCACGATTGTTTTTCACACTTATAACCCAGATTCACTTAACAACACTTTTCCTAATGTAAGAACTGCATTGATTTGCTTGTTAAAATGGGGCAAAAGTCACTTAAATGTCCCACTTTGCAACGTATCTTGGGTTCAATTGTGGTCGTAAGTCAAGAATTGCCTGTATACAACCTTTCAGGGATTTCTTCTGGGGCACCACAAAATCTCTTTGGGAGAAAGTCGAATGAAAAATCAAAATAAAACGAACGAGAAATACTCCAGGGCCGAGGACTATTTTTGGTGAATCGCTTGTCTTGCATTGAGCTGTACCACAAATCCCCATTTATTAAACCACACAATAAAGCACAATAAAATAAAAATAGGAGGCAATTCTTGGGGGTGGGGGTGAATCCCATCTAATTCCAAAAAAATTGGTCACGTAAATTATCCCACACTACTTACGGTGCCACCAATGTCGAACAAAGGAGCAAGGAATTTTGCTCTGGTTTTACCTTCTAAAAAGTCCTTATTTTTCTTGCCGTTTTCAAGAACAATTCTGACTTTTGTCACTGAAGAAACTCACCCTGTGTAGTGTGACCGTGTGTTGTTCCCATATGGCGGTTTCTTCCATTGTTGTGCTCTGATTAAAGGAACAAAAATTAGAATTAATTTCGCTAATTAAACTTTTGTAAAACTGTAACCCAAAGCATGCAAGCCTCTTTCAAAATGACTTTGGGTCCTTGCTTCAGAGCCCAGGTCAAACCCAGCGTGCCTTGTATGGCTTTTAAATTATGATCATGGTTCTTATTCAATCCTCTTTTTTTTAAAACTTAAAAAAGCTATTATGTATGGAATGCATGGCAGTTTTCATTTTCGTAAAACCAAAGTTTATAGTGAACCAGCGCAGTAAAACTCATATACTAAATGCTCTTAAAAGGCATGCAACTCCAAAGGTTAACCAAACATAGCAGAAATCAGACATTAGCCCCATGGGTTTTTTTAAAGTTCTTCCTATATGTAAAAACCATTGGACGCATAAAGATAGAAAGATAATTAAATAACCACATTAGAAGACTGGATTACAAAACTGACTGAGCTTGCAGAAATTGTGAAGCTGGTGTGTGTGCGTTTGTGCGTGTGAAGCTAGAAGCCTTATATAGATTGTTTGCTGAAAGAAAAAAAAACAATTGAATTTATGCTTTATGGATTTAAAAATTAAAAATGGTTGAAGAGAGAGACGAAAAAATAGCAAGTCAACTATTTGATAGAAAGAAGAGGGTATAATGCCATGTTTTATTTCTCTTTTTCCTTTTATCTTTTTCTTTATTCTTTTAAAAAATTGTTACACCTTTACTGCATTGAAAAACTCTAACAAAAATAGTATGTGTTTGTGTTCCAACTTTTCTCACAATCTTTTTTAAAGAATATACTGCAGAGAGAACTGGCTCCCTTTCTAACTCTGGAAAAGGAGTTTTGGAGCAAAAGAGGTACGTTTGTTTGGAAAGAACTTTCCGACACGGGATGCAAAAAATAGCAAATCCCTAATTATGGCAAACCTCTGTGGATGACCAGCCCCTGTTGACAAAGTAACAAACGACCTCAAGGGTCACTTTCAGAGGGTTATCAGTGCCAGATGCCACAGGTCAAGGCAAGATTGATCACAGCAACCTTTGCAAAAAGAAGTATTATTTTGCATCAAGTTGGGAAGAATTTCAGAGCCAATCATATTGAGAAAACCTTTCCACATGAGTGCACTGGTGTGCCTTTCGTCCCCTGTCCAATTGTCTTTCCTTTCTCTCACTTATCATATATATTTTCTTTCTTTCATATATCCTCTCCTCTAAGTTCACTTTTACCCTTATATATTTATTTATTTATTTATTTATTATTTAGATTTGTATGCCGCCCCTCTCCGCAGACTACATGTCTATTTTTCTTCCTATGTATTTGTGTATTGGACAAATGAATAAATAAATAAATAAATAAAATAAATAAATAAATCCTAATTTCCCACCCCAGCTAAATGATTTGCTTGCAAACTGGGTTTTCCAAGCCTCCGCTCCTAAAATCCGTGAAAAATAAAAAGCGTTGGAATCCGAGGGACCCAACTCAAGACGCGAAAGGCACTGAATCTTCACCCTGCATAAAATTACACTACTTCCATCTCAAATGTGTCTCACGTCATCTCAACGACCTAAAAGGAGCAACCAGATCCAGTTACCGTAAATTATAACGTCTGGTGCTTTTGGCTTGTTGTGCTTTTCCACTCATTGTTTTAGGAAGCGTCCCACTTGCCTGGTTGCTTTGTCGGAGGGAGGGGATGTAACCTGGCACGGATTTTCACTCCAGCCAGGGGCACGTGAGCTGCTGTGGCAGGAAAGTCACAGTGTTTAACTGACACTGCAGTTAATCTGCTCTGTGATGAACGCAGAACCCAACGGCCAAGGGATTAAAAAGGAAAAAAAAAAGGTTCCCATCCAGTTTTAATTTATTTTTTTCCCCCTTAAGTGAGACGGCAGCTGGATCAGAGGAACTCTTGCAATGTAAGGCTGCAAAAGTCGCTCCGATTTTAGAAAGGATAAAACCCAGGAGGCGCAGGAGGGAATGTGAAGGAGTCATTAAAAAAAAAAGAGGAGAGTTTTAAAACCTCTAAATCTTCCCTTCGTGAGAAGCGCCCCAGTCTTTAAGCCTGGCATCTTCCAGAGGTGACCTTGCCAAGGCTATTTGGTAAGGAGGAACAAAGAGAAGAGGGACGCAAAGAATACCCTGGATGGGTGGGAAAGACACAATTACCGGATTGTTCAAACTAAGCCTTGAGGGTGGGAGAATTCTGCCGTATTGATTTTTGTACTTTGGTGCCAACCAGGTGTGCGCCAGTGCTAGCATTCGTGGAGAAACTGTTCCTACATCATGCAATTTCTTTCTCCAGCCCAGAATTTGGCTCTGCCAATGGGCCAAAACACCACGTTCATTCTGGCAAGAGGTGAGATTCACATAATTTACCTGCCGATTCGCCCAGCACCAAAACACGCGTACCTTTCACACATACACTTTGCTCACTTGTGTGACTTGCTCGCACATGTGTGTAGCTTGAAAATGTGGATAAATGGGATGGCATAGCCTTGGGACGATCTGCAGGTCGCTACTACTGGTTTGCCCGAACCGGCTGATTCTGTGTTTTGTAGCGACCCAGGTTAGGAATGTGTGACTTCACGGTGCACGTAACAACCCTTGTCAACAAGCAAAGGTGACTAGAAAAAGAGACAAGAGGCAAATCTTTTCCCCAAACTGATTTTTATAAGAAAGATGCACCCAATATATTTCGATTTAATGCTTGCTGGTATCTCTAAATATCCAGAGGTGGTGCATAAGTCAAGATGTCTCTTCTAAAAAATCAAATATATTATTATTATTATTATTATTATTATTATTAATAATAATAATAATAATATTAATAATAATTTATTGGATTTGTATGCCGCCCCTCTCCGCAGACTCGGGGCGGCTAACAACAATAATAAACACAACATGTACAATCCAAGAATAAAAAACAACTAAAAAGCCCTATTATAAAACCAAACATACACACAAACATACCATGCATAACTTGTAATGGCCTAGGGGGAAGAGCTATCTCAACTCCCCCATGCCTGGCGGTATAAATGAGTCTTGAGTAGTTTACGAAAGACAGGGAGGGTGGGGGCAGTTCTAATCTCCGGGGGGAGTTGGTTCCAGAGGGCCGGGGCCACCACAGAGAAGGCTCTTCCCCTGGGGCCCGCCAGACGACATTGTTTAGTCGACGGGACCCGGAGAAGGCCAACTCTGTGGGACCTTATCGGTCGCTGGGATTCGTGCGGTAGCAGGCAGTTCCGGAGGTAATCTGGTCCATTGCCATGTAGGGCTTTAAAGGTCATGACCAACACTTTGAATTGTGACCGGAAACTGATCGGCAGCCAATGCAAGCCAGATTTCTTTCAAGGAAAGTCCTTCCTATTCCCTTTGCCTATTTCCAATATCTAGCAAACCTCAGTTAGCATTCAGTTCAAGGTGTGCAGGGCATTCCTATTTTAAAAAGCTTTTAATTAGGAAACAAAAACATTGATGAGTTACCGGCGTTTGCTCTAAAAACAACTATTCTACTTGCCATATTGGGTGCCCCCATTCTGCCAGTTTAAAAATGCCAGTCTTGGCACCAGGAAATACTAGTTCATGCACCATTGGGGGGGGAAAGAAACACTGATTTATTCCAATTCTGTCAGGAGGCCTGCAGAAATTTATTTGTTTGTTTGTGTTGCATCCAGTTCTTAACTGCCCACCTCCCAAGGAGAGAGGTGCCCAAGGAGAAGGTTTAACCCATAATACGAAATATTTAAATCCGAATAATTTAAGATTAAAAGTTATAACACCTTATACATTCCATTTGTTTAACCCATAAAATTAAATATTTAAATCCGAATAATTTAAGATTAAAAGTTATTAAGACGTTATACATTCCATTTGTTTTAGGATTGCAAAAAGGAAAAAAAAAATATTATCAATTGTATTTCTGTTTCATTGGAACGGCCTGGACAAAATCTTAGGCAGCCAGAAGGAAAACAACGCTTGCAAAACTTTGGGAACGAGTTCAAATATTCTGTAAACAAACCCCTGCATTGTTTGAAAGATCACTGGGAAAACACACACACACACACACACACACACACACACACCAACAAATTAAGCGAGACAGAAGGATTAAGCTGAAAAGGCAAGGCTGTGTTTTGGGGGATTCTTGAGAAAAGATTGACACGAAGCAGCGGCCCAGGGAAAAGGAAAAACGACCATCAAATTTAAGGGGCTCCTTGGATCCAAAGACAGATATTCTCCCTATTTTTGCTGGAAATTTTCAGCAAGGGGATTTTTTTTTGTGCTTCCGGAGGACGAAAGAGGCCCGAAGCGACCGATGTTCACAATGAACAGGATGTTGCTGTTGTATTGTGAACTTTGAAAAGAGCGCAGGGCAGTTTTGTATTAACAAAGGCTTATCTCCCAGACCCAAACAGGAGGGGATTCTTTTTCCTCAATCTTTACTGACCATGGAGGTCGAGGTGGGGGGTGAGAGAAAAGAAAGAAACCCACAAAGACGTAGAAATAAAACTTTTATGAGTTCATGGAGATTTTTAGGAGGCCTCAGTTTGCATGGAGAAGTTTGTTTTGACCCGAATTGTGTCAATCGATGGAGCAGAAAGTAGAAATCATGTGGGTAAATAAACAGGTGGTTGGCAATCAAGCCATATAGAGGCAGTGATGGATTCTGGCAAAAATGCAAATTTTACTCCGAAGAAGGAGGAGGAGGAGGAGGAGGAGGAGGAGGAGGAGGAAGAAGAAGAAGAAGAAGAAGAAGAAGAAGAAGAAGAAGAAGAAGAAGAAGAAGAAGAAGAAGAAGAAGAAGAAGAAGAAGAAGAAAAGACTTTGAAATGATGAGGAGAAGGAGAATGCCAATGAGGCTAAATATTGTCCTTAGGATATAGTGCTACTACCACTTTATAAGGCCTTGGTCAGGCGACACTTGGAATCCTGCATCCAGTTTTAGTCATCGTGATGCAAAAAAGATGTTGAGACTCTAGAAAGAGTGCAGAGAAGAGCCACAAAGAGGATGAGGGGACTGGAGGCTAAAACATAGGAAGAACGGTTGCAGGAACTGGGCACGGCTGGTTTAATGAAAAGAAGGACCAGGGGAGACAGGATAGCGGTCTTCCAATATCTCAGGGGTTGCCACAAAGAAGAAGGAGTCAAACTATCCTCCAAAGCACCTGAGGATAGAACAAGAAGCAATGGGTGGAAACTAAACAAGGAGAGAAGTAACTTAGAACTAAGGAGAAATTTCCGGACAGTTAGAACAATTAATCAGTGGAACGACCTGCCTTCAGAAGTTGTGAATGCTCCAACACTGGAAGTTTTTAAGAAGATGTTGGATAACTATTTGTCTGAAGTGGTGTGGAGTCTCCTGCCAAAGCAGGGGGTTGGACTAGAAGACCTCCAAGGTCCCTTCCAAATCTGTGGTTGTTATTATTATTAATACAACTGCAGATGTTCAACAGAAGCCTGGATTATTTCAACCAGATCTCCAAAACTGTAGCCTTCTAGATAGGGGAGGACTTTCCCCCTTCTTTGTGTGTCCATCTTTCTCTGCCCTTGGATTAAAGTCCCTGCTTTCCTTAGTCTTCTCCTCCATGGGACCAAAATTCATCCCTGCTTCTCACGAATCTGGACCGGCCATCCTGCTCCTTTTGTGGGGCGAAGGCAACCTGATGCTTCTTCTGGATTCCTCAGATAGCTTCTAAGGCCTCTCTACACTTGGGGTCCCATTATGGAATCCCACCAGCTGTCTTTGCAGCTCAGCTTGGTCTTCTTGGATCTCGCAGCTGTGGTCTGCAGCTGTTGACCCTTGCACCCTCCAAAACAGTTTTGGGAGTCTCAGCCTGAAGCACAACCCAACCCATTTCTTTCCATTCGTGTAAGTTTGCGGAGCCTTTACACAACTCAAGAGAACCAACGCCAAAGTCCACATTTTGGGGGGAAGGGGTAAAATTGAAGGAAGAATAAACCTGCTGGCCGGAGGGGAGCGAAATGAAACTCCTTGCTTTATCTAACAACAGGAAGAGGTGTGACACGTAGGAGCATTAGCTGTGCAACTATTCAGGGCAGGGCATCTGGGTGTGCATCACACTAGGAACACGGGGGCAGCCAAACTATCCTCTAAATAAACATCAGAAAAGCTCCCTCTATCTCCCCAAGAAGAGCTGCCCTGGTATTTTGCAAGGCAGCAGGGGGCTCCAGACCTCCCCTGGGGTGTTCAGACCAAGATCAAAACGCAGCCAAATTAGAAATGATGTCCACACATCAAGGCAGCCTTGGACTGCGACCAGCAAATCTGGAAGGATGCAGCTCTAATCTTTATTTTCTTGCATTGGGCCAGAGTTCCTGCTTACACCAGAGGAATCTCGCGGGCCAAACCCTTTCTGAGATCTCTTCCATTCACTTGCTCACACCCGAAAGAGTTATGCCGAAACTTATCCCACCCACAAGCAACCTTTGGCCATGTGTAATGCACCAATCGTTCCATAAGGACCTAGCTTGTTTATGCTCTTCAAACTCCAGGTGACAATTCCAGATGTGGAGCTACTTAACATCAGCAAAATGTAGGAACATCCCACTCCCCAAAACTGCTAATCTCACAATCCCCTGACGTGCAACACATTGGTAGAAGGCGGACAATGGATTCTTTAAGAACGGAGGCAACCTAAAATCTGGGTCCATTTATGATGGCTACTCGGAACTGTATCCATGTACAAAACATTTTGGACCTTGGCTATGGTCTATCCCAGTGATGGCGAACCTATGGCACGGGGGCCACAGGTGGTACGCAGAGCCATATCTGCTGGCACGAAAGCCGTAGCCCTAGCTCAGCTCCAATGTGCATGTGTGTGATGGACAGCTGATTTTTGGCCCACACAGAGGCTCTGAGAGGGCGTTTTTGGCTTCCAGAGAGCCTCCAGAGGGATGGAGGAGGGTGTATTTACGCTCCCATGGCTCCAGGGAAGCATTTTTTATATATATTGGGATTGTTTTATGAATGTTATTAACTTAAAATTGTAATTGGATTGGTGGGTATTGGATTTGTCACTATGTACTGTTTTTGCCATTGTTGTGAGCCGCCCCGAGTCTGCGGAGAGGGGCGGCATATAAATCCAATAAATCTAATCTAATCTAATTTGGAGTCTGGAGAGGGCAAAACATGAGCCTACTGGGTCCACCAGAAGTTGAGAAACAGGCCATTTCCGGCCTCCAGGAGGGAGGGGAAGCTGTCTTCACCCACCCCAGGCATTGAAATATGGGTGTTTGCACTCACACATACGTGATAGCATGTGCTCTTTTGGCACCCAAGGGAAAAATGGTTCACCATCACTGATGGTCTATCCCATCAGAACAGGTTCCACAGTCAACCATGGAAGTCCCAGTGCTTCAGAGGAGAACTAAACCTCCATTCCAAGTCAATGGTGGGACATGAAATCCCACCATGGTTCCATGGAAAGAAGCAGCAGCAACATGCTCGGGTAAGACACATCTGTCTTCCCAAAAGTCAGAGATAAAGAACTGACTTCTATTTATGTTACACAACCATAAATTCCAGTCTGTTAAAGGACAGAGTAAAGGAGAATGTGTATTTAAACAATAGCTATCTTTAAACCTCAGTTTACCGCATAATAGCAAGGAAAGCCATCTTCTCTGTACACATTGGAGCAAACCATTCATTTGCTTGGAATGCGTAAAGTACAGTGATACCTTGTCTTACAAACTTAATTGGTTCCGGGACGAGGTTCTTAAGGTGAAAAGTTTGTAAGACAAAACAGTGTTTCCCATAGGAATCAATGGAAAAGCGATGAATGCGTGCAAGCCCAAAACTCACGCCTTTTCCAAGCCGAAGCGCCCGTTTTGCACTGCTGGGATTTCCCTGAGGTTCCCCTCCATAGGAAACCCCACCTCCGGACTTCTGTGTTTTTGCGATGCTGCAGGGGTATCCCAGCATCACAAAAACGAGTGCTTCGCTGGCAACGGGAAGTCCGGAGGTGGGGTTTCCCATGGAGGGGAGCCTCAGGGGAATCCCAGCAGCGCAAAAACAGGTGCTTCGCTGGCAACGGAAGTCCAGAAGTGGGGCATCCCAGCGGCAGCGATAGGTTTGTAAGGTGAAAATAGTTTGTAAGAAGAGGCAAAAAAATCTTAAACCCCGGGTTTGTATCTCGAAAAGTTTGTATGACGAGGCGTTTGTAAGACGAGGTATCACTGTATTTCGTTGGAACCTCCAACCCAACGTCAGAGTACTGGACTTATCGAGAGAGGGACTTGTCTTCAGAGGTTCTGGAGGCTCCAACTCTGGAAGGAGATTGGACGGCTATTTGCCTGGAATGGTATACAGCAGTGTTTCCCAACCTTGGCGACTTGAAGATATTTGGACTTCAACTCCCAGAATTCTGGAAGTTGAAGTCCAAATATCTTCAAGTTGCCAAGGTTGGGAAACACTGGACTAGAAGATCTCCAAGGTCCCTTCCAACTCTTCTATTATCAGGCCACTGGTCAGGTGGGTTGAGCATTACACAAACTGTCATTTTCTCAAAACTCAGGAAAAGTTAGAAATTGCAAAAAAAAAAGGGTGTTAAACCCTGAAGGCCTTCCAATACTTTATCACTGTACAGGTTGAAACGAACAAACTGACCCAGTGCAATCTCTTTAAATTATGGTTCGTTTAAGGAATGTACAAATTTATCTCAGTGCTAAATGAAGACGGATCGTTTTCTAGTGCTGAGCGGTGATCATCTACAAAAATCTAAGGACACCTCCTTCTCCTCCCCCTCTGCATAAGATATAATAAATATTACACTCTTACAAACTGCCCTGCATGCCATCCATCAGTCCCCGGACAGATGGGCAGGGAACAGGGAGTGCTCCACCCTGGCCAAAGGATGGTGGAACTCAGCCAATGAAATGGGGGTGTGGGGGGGGCACCCTTAGGAATCTGAGATGGGAAAGTCGTGCTCCGTGCCCAAGTAAAGGGGAATAAAAAAACATATTGGCAATCTGGAACTGTTCTTTTTATAGCAAAGTTGCTCTCCTGTCAACCCCCAGCCACAGGATTTTTGAACTCATATTAGAAACATAGAAACATAGAAGTCTGACGGCAGAAAAAGACCTCATGGTCCATCTAGTCTGCCCTTATACTATTTCCTGTATTTTATCTTACAATGGATATATGTTTATCCCAGGCATGTTTAAATTCAGTTACTGTGGATTTACCAACCACGTCTGCTGGGAGTTTGTTCCAAGGATCTACTACTCTTTCAGTGAAATAATATTTTCTCACGTTGCTTCTGATCTTTCCCCCAACTAACCTCAGATTGTGCCCCCTTGTTCTTGTGTTCACTTTCCTATTAAAAACACTTCCCTCCTGGACCTTATTTAAGCCTTTGACATATTTAAATGTTTCGATCATGTCCCCCCTTTTCCTTCTGTCCTCCAGACTATACAGATTGAGTTCATGAAGTCTTTCCTGATACGTTTGATGCTTAAGACCTTCCACCATTCTTGTAGCCCGTCTTTGGACCCGTTCAGTTTTGTCAATATCTTTTTGTAGGCGAGGTCTCCAGATCTGAACACAGTATTATTCCAAATGGGGTCTCACCAGCGCTCTATATAAGGGGATCAGAATCTCCCTCTTCCTGCTTGTTATACCTCTAGCTATGCAGCCAAGCATCCTATGCAGCCAAGAGAAGAGAAAGGAATGGAGGAGGTAGAGGAAGGCGTGAAGAAAAGGAGGAAGGATGGAAGAGTGAACAGAAGGAATAAAAAAGGAAGGAGTGAAGATAAGAAAATGGCTTTCTTTGGTTAATAAAGCACTGATAATATTTTATTGATGGGGGGGGGGGACATCTTGACCAAGGCTGAGGTTTTTCAGCCTTCACACCACTTTGGGACGGACATCCCACCAAGCCAAAATGTGATCGTCCCGAAAGACAAGCCGGAAACCTTTTCCTGCATTATTAAAAAAAACCAACGACATCCCTCGCATTTCGACAACGTGCACACTGGAAGGAGCTTGGCAGTGCTGGCCCTTAATGGAGGGTTTGAACCTCCACAAAGATTGTGTAGGCAGAAAATTTGGCAACGCGCATTTTCAGGACTAAGGAAGAAATGTACACCGACAGCCCAGTCTCGCAGCTTAATGATAGCCTGGATGGTACAAACCCAAACCACTCTAGACTAAATTACAGCCTCCAGTGTTTACGTTTGCAAACAAGAGGGGGGGGGGAAGAGAAGAGAACTTATATTTAGAAGATGGAGGCCTCCTTCTTCATTGCTAGCGTTGCTTTGATCTATTCTTGGGGGGGGGAGGGTCTCGGTTTAAACTAAGGGTGTCCAATCTTGGCAATTTTAAAGACTTATGGACTCTTAGTGAAGTTGTGTTGAGATCCGTTAAGTCTTAAAAGTTGCCAAAGTTAGACTCCCTTGGTTTAAACAATCAAATCCACGACTGACCTCTCCAGGTTCCTAAGAGGTCAGTAAGGGGCGTACATAAGTGCACTGCTGTGCCTTTCGTCCCCTGTCCAATTGTCTTTCCTTTATCTCATATACAGTATCATATATATTTTCTTCCTTTTATATACAGTATCTTAGAAACATAGAAACACAGAAGACTGACGGCAGAAAAAGACCTCCTGGTCCATCTAGTCTGCCCTTATACTATTTCCTGTATTTCATCTTAGGATGGATCTATGTTTATCCCAGGCATGTTTAAATTCAGTTACTGTGGATTTACCAACCACGTCTGCTGGAAGTTTGTTCCAAGGATCTACTACTCTTTCAGTAAAATAATATTTTCTCATGTTGCCTTTGATCTTTCCCCCAACTAACTTCAGATTGTGCCCCCTTGTTCTTGTGTTCACTTTCCTATTAAAAACACTTCCCTCCTGGACCTTATTTAACTCTTGAACATATTTAAATGTTTCGATCATGTCCCCCCTTTTCCTTCTGTCCTCCAGACTATACAGATTGAGTTCATTAAGTCTTTCCTGATACGTTTTATGCTTAAGACCTTCCACCATTCTTGTAGCCCGTCTTTAGACCCGTTCAATTTTGTCAATATCTTTTTGTAGGTGAGGTCTCCAGAACTGAGCACAGTATTATTCCAAATGTGGTCTCACCAGCGCTTCTCCTCTATTTTTACATATTATCTTTATATATATTACTTCATGTCTATTCTCTTCCATATGTATTGTGTATTGGACAAATGAATAAATAAAAATAAAATAAATAAAATGAGGTCCAAGATTATTGGGGGCAATTGGCTGATTCTGCAAACCGCTTAGAGAGGGCTATAAAGGCTCTGTGAAGATTGCTGTTCGGCCTTTTCCAAACGGAGGCTCTCAATTCTCGGAGTTGTGAGAAGACCCAGCTGTAAAACTAAAAGCAGAGATGCCAGAGGTTCACGGCTGACTACGTTAAGCCTGGATTTTGACTTGATAAGTGGTACCAGGAGCACCCAACTGCTTTGGACAGCCAGCGGTTGAGCTCGGATTTCATGCATTCCAGTTTAAGCAACATTATTGGCCTAATGAGCAAGCACTTAAGTTTAGGCAACGGAGCTGAACGGATTAATCCTGCAAAGGGATCCGTAATGGCAGGTTGGACACAACCCACAAAGGCTGAACATGGTAGGCTACATGCCACCCTTTTTAGCAGCTCCCAAGGAGTGCCACATGCAACCAGATTTTCCTGCGTTCGCTGGGCATTTTGTTGCAGAAAGAAAGAAAGAAAGGAAGGAAGGAAGGAAGGAAGGAAGGAAGGAAGATAGATGGAGAGAGAGAGGGGGAGAGAGAGGGGGGAGAGAGAGAGAGAGAAGAGAGAGAGAGAGAGAAGAGAGAGACCATAATGTGAGAAAGAGATAGATAGATAGATAGATAGATAGATAGATAGATAGATAGACAGACACACAGATAGATAGATAGATAGATAGATAGATGGAGAGAGAGAGAGAGAAGAGAGAGAGAGAGAGAAGAGAGAGACCATAATGTGAGAAAGAGATAGATAGATAGATAGATAGATAGATAGATAGATAGATAGATAGATAGATAGATAGATAGATTTATTAATTAATTAATTAATTAGATTTGTATGCCGCCCCTCTCCGTAGACTCGGGGCGGCTCACAACAATAACAAGAACAATGTAAGAACAAATCTAATTATTTAAAAAACGCTAAAAAACCCATTATTAAAAGCAAGCATACACACAAACATACCATGTATAAACTGTATAGGCCCGGGGGAGATGTCTCAGTTCCCCCATGCCTGATGGCAGAGATGGGTCTTAAGAGCTTTACGAAAGGCAAGGAGGGTGGGGGCAATTCTAATCTCCGGGGGGGAGCTGGTTTCAAAGGGTCGGGGCCGCCACAGAGAAGGCTCTTCTCCTGGGTCCCGCCAAACGACATTGTTTAGTCGACGGGACCTGGAGAAGGCCAACTCTGTGGGACCTAACCGGTCGCTGGGATTCGTGCGGCAGGAGGCGGTCCCGGAGGTATTCTGGTCCGATGCCATGAAGGGCTTTATAGGTCATAACCAACACTTTGAATTGTGACCGGAAACTGATCGGCAACCAATGCAGACTGCGGAGTGTTGGTGTGACATGGGCATATTTAGAGAAGCCCATGATTGCTCTCGCAGCTGCATTCTGCACGATCTGAAGTTTCCGAACACTTTTCAAAGGATGCACTTTTAACGATGCAACTGGGTTATTTCAACACCCAAAAAAGCTTCGCTTGCATTTCCAAGCCAGCTTCAGGCAACGCTGAAGAGGAATCCTCAACAAGCTTTCAGTTTTCAGTGTCGGTTGCATGCAGGTTTTTTCTGATACTCGATATTCTCCCAAGAAGAAAAGGAATGATGGATGGAAGCTGACCAAGGAGAGATTCAACGTGGAAACAAGGAACAATCAACGCACGGAACGGAAGTTGCCTTCGGAAGTGGTGGGAGAGTCACCGCTCGAAGCTTTCGAGAAGAGGCCGGACTGTCGGAAATGGCGCAGGGCAGCGATGGCCTGTGTGCCAAAAGAGGGTGTGTGTACGTGCTAGCATGGGTGCATGTGACCACACCCCTTGCCCCCCTCCCACACACACACAAACATGCGCACCCCTGCACTGCCCCTGCGCACAATCCCCCTCTTCCCCACACATGCAAACAGGCCTCACTGAACCCTGGGACAGTGGAGGGAAGTGTTTTTAATAGGAAAGTGAACACAAGAACAAGGGGACACAATCTGAAGTTAGTTGGGGGGAAGATCAAAAGCAACGTGAGAAAATATTATTTGACTGAAAGAGGAGTAGATGCTTGGAACAAACTTCCAGCAGACGTGGTTGGTCAATCCACAGTAACTGAATTTAAACATGCCTGGGATAAACATAGATCCACTGTAAGATAAAATACAGGAAATAGTATAAGGGCAGACTAGATGGACCAGGAGGTCTTTTTCTGCCGTCAGTCTTCTATGTTTCTAAAAACGGGCAAACTGGAAGTTTGGAAAACACACTTCTGGTTTTCCCGTTGTGCTGAATCCAGAAGATTACGGGAAGCCTCCTGAAGTCCCGGAGTGTGATAAACAGCACAACGGGCAAACCAGAAGTCCGTTTTCCCGAACTTCCAGTTTGCCCATTGGGCAGATTGTTTTTGGCCAATTGGCCAATGGACCCACAAGTGTCCCCAGTTATCGCCTGTAAGATGGCAGGTCAGGCAGGGCACTCGGCCATTTAAACCTGGGCCCCAAACCCACCAAGTTTAATTTAATTGATTTCTATGGCGCTCGATCCCAGTGGGACTCAGGGCGGCTTAAAGGCATAAATAGTACATGCAATAAACAAGTCAAATAATTAGTAATAAGAACATTTTAAAAAGCCATAATAAACCAAAAAAGAATTAACTAATCAAATCCACAACTATACATCCCCCTCGCAAGAAAGCTGCCTTCAGAGAAATGAAATCTTCCTTTTGCACTCAAAAGGGACACAATCAATCTGAAGTTAGTTGGGGGAAAGATCAAAAGCAACATGAGAAAATATTATTTGACTGAAAGAGTAGTCAATGCTTGGAACAAACTTCCAGCCGACGTGGTTGGTAAATCCACAGTCACTGAATTGAAACACACTTGGGATAAACATAGATCCGTGCTAAGATAAAACACAGGAAATAGTATCAGGGCAGACTAGATGGGCCAGGAGGTCTTTTTCTGCCGTCAGTCTTCTATGTTTCTATCTTTCTAAAAGTTCCGTTCTTGGAGATGTGTTTCTGTGGCTTTTTTCTCCCCCCTTCTGTTTGGCAGCAACGCCAAAGTGATTTGCCACCGTTTCCTTCTGGAATGTTTTGAAAGGTTGAAATCTAGCCTGCAGCCGAATTTCTAAGTAAAGCCACCGACTGACCTTCAGATGCGCGGAGAAATATCCAGAATATCCTGAACACAGCAAGCAAACCTCTGTGTGTGAGTGAGTGAGTTTGTGTGTTAAATGCAGCCTTTCAAGATGAAGCCCCCTCCCCTCACAGGAAAGCCTTTCTGGGGATTGGGGGGAAGAGACCCAAAATTGGAGACTTCCGCTTTTGAATTCATCTCATCACTCCTGGTGGCCTAGCAGTTCTAGGTGGTCCTTGGATTGTGACGGTCCATTTCGATGTCACAACAGCGGCGGGGAAAAAGTGGCTTATGGCCGTTTTTCCACACCTGAGGACCTTTGCACATCTCCGTGGTCACGTGGATCGAAATTCAGACACTGGGCATCCGACTCATATTTCGGACATCTGCACCGTCGCAGGGCCACACGATCCTCTTCTGGCCAGATTCACTTAACAACTGTGGCCAGAAGAGCGGTGACAACGGAGCCAAACCCGCCTCATGGCTGTGTGGCTTAGCAACAGAGAACTTTGGGTGGGCTCCATTCTGGCCGTAACCCAAGGATTAGCTCTCTGTTGTGGGTTATGCTGGTCAGAGGTAAATTTGGCCTCACTACTAATAATCTCATTTTGGGGAGGATGGAGGAAGGGAAACCTGGTTTGTTTATTTGCTCCTCAAACAAACAAACCTTGTCCAAAGTTGGCTTCCCCGATTCCAAGGTTACTCTGCGATCCAGAAGAGCAAATGGTTGGAATCATTTCTCATTCCAGAAGATTAGATTAGATTTATTGGATTTATATGCCGCCCCTGTCCGCAGACTCGGGGCGGCTCACAACAATAGTAAAAACAGTACATAGTGACAAAATCCAATGCCCACCAATCCAATTACAATTTTAAGTTAAGAAATTCATAAAACAATCCCAATATATATAAAAAACAAGCACACAATCAATCAAACGGCAAAACAACATGGGCAAAGGGGAGATGTTTTAGTTCCCCCATGCCTGACGGCAGAGGTGGGTTTTAAGGAGTTTACGAAAGGCAGGGAGGGTGGGGGCAATCCTAATCTCAGGGGGGAGCTGGTTCCAGAGGGTCGGAGCCACCACAGAGAAGGCTCTTCCCCTGGGTCCCGCCAGACAACATTGTTTAGTCAACGGGACCCGGAGAAGGCCGACTCTGTGGGACCTCACCGGTCACTGGGATTCGTGCAGCAGAAGGCAGTCTCGGAGATATTCTGGTCCGGTGCTGATTATTATTATTATTATTATTATTATTATTATTATTATTATTATTATTATTATTTTGGGAGGGGGGGAGTGCATTTCCTTTTCCTCTGACCCTTTGCCCCTATATTTCCCCCCCTCTTTAACTCCCCCCCCCCGCCAGTTTTCAGGCTCCTAATGTGGAATCCAGGCTGAGTAACTTCCTCCATTATGCAGAGTTCAACCAGGAGAATTCTGCTGAGCTTCGTAGTCCTTCTGACAAGGGCAAAAAAAACCCCAACCGAATTCACAGCTCTGGGGAGGGGGGGGAAAAAGCCAGTAATCCAGAAGTCGCACAAATTTAATCTCTCAGTTGTCCTCTGGTCACACGGTCGGGATATAAACCCCTTAGAAACCTCTCCCATCAGCTGTTTTGATGGTGAATGGCAAAACCCAGGCTCTGAAAAGGGTTCCCTTTGCCCGGTGATAAATATTGCACACCACACATGGGAGGGGGGGGGGAGAAGGGAAATAAATAAAATCAGTTTGTGGATGCCAAGCTGCCTGGCATTTATTTGCTGCAAAGGTGGGTTTACAATTTTGCAGCTTTCGCGTGCAAGGTTTTCAACGCATCGCTCCTGCACCATTATTTTAAAGTTGTGAAATTAAACTTGGAGAGAATCAATCTGCCGCATGAATCCCAGCGACCAATTAGGTCCCGCAGAGTGGGTCTTCTCCGGGTCCCGTCAACCAAACAATGTCGCTTGGTGGGACCCAGAGGAAGAGCCTTCTCTGTGGCGGCCCCAGCCCTCTGGAACCAACTCCCCCCAGAGATTAGAATTGCCCCCACCCTCCTTGCCTTTCGAAAGCTGCTTAAAACCCACCTCTTCCGCCAGGCATGGGGGAATTGAGATACACTTCCCCCTAGGCCTTTACAATTTTATGCATGGTATGTCTGTACGTATGATTGGTTTTTATATAATGGGTTTTTAACTGTTTTTAGTATTGGATTTTGTTATATAATGTTTTATTGCTGTTGTTAGCCGCCCCGAGTCTGCGGAGAGGGGCGGCATACAAATCCAATAAATAATAATAATAATAATAATAATAATAATAATAATAATCTGGAATTAAGGAGTAAACGTCCTAACAGGGAGGACAAGTAACCAGTGGTGTATCTCTTCTTAAAAACTTCCAATGTTGGAGCCCCGGACAACTTCTAGTGGCAAGCCGTTCCACTGGTTAATTGTCCTCACTGCTAGGAGGTTTTTTCTTCACTCCAGGTTGCTTCCCCCCTTGATTAGTCTCCATCCATTGTTTGTTGTCCTGCCTTCTGTGCTTTGGAAAATAAGATGACCCCCCCTCCTCTTTGTGGCCACTCTATAGTTCTGGTCATTCTTTATTTTAGTGCCCTATCAGTCTCTTTTTTCCTTGTGGTGTTTTTTAGAGTGGGGGGGGGGGGAGAAAACCCCCCAGTCCTCTCTAAACCATGCAGCAAAAGAAACATAGAAACATAGAAGACTGACGGCAGAAAAAGACCTCATGGTCCATCTAGTCTGCCCTTATACTATTTCCTGTATTTTATCTTAGGATGGATATATGTTTATCCCAGGGACGTTTAAATTCAGTGACTGTGGATTTACCAACCACGTCTGCTGGAAGTTTGTTGCAAGGATCTACTACTCTTTCAGTCAAATAATATTTTCTCACGTTGCTTTTGATCTTTCCCCCAACTAACTTCAGATTGTGCCCCCTTGTTCTTGTGTTCACTTTCCTATCAAAAACACTTCCCTCCTGGACCTTATTTAACCCTTTAACATATTTAAATGTTTCGATCATGTCCCCCTTTTCCTTCTGTCCTCCAGACTATACAGATTGAGTTCATGAAGTCTTTCCTGATACGTTTTATGCTTAAGACCTTCCACCATTCTTGTAGCCCGTCTTTGGACCCGTTCAATTTTGTCAATCTCTTTTTGTAGGTGAGGTCTCCAGAACTGAATACTGTACAGTATTATTCCAAATGTGGTCTCACCAGCGCTCTATATAAGGGGATCACAATCTCCCTCTTCCTGCTTGTTATACCTCTAGCTATGCAGCCAAGCATCCTACTCGCTTTCCCTACCGCCTGACTGCACTAAGCTTTTGCAAAATAAAATAAATAAATAAATAAATAAATAGCCCTCCAACGGATGCTCCTGCCTGCTGGTTGCACGTACGTCAGAGCTGTATAATTGCCATGAAATGCTCCCTTCTTCTTCGGGAGCTAACTAGGCAGAGAGACGGTTATTGCTTTCTCTCTCTCCAGGGAGTAATCTGGAAACCTCATATATTATGCCTGTTTGACGTGCTGTGGAGGGAAAGAAGGAAAGAAAGGAAAGAAAGGGGAAAAAAACCCACCACAGGCATAAATAGAAGCTTTTCTCCCAAAATGAATAACGGCCCAGGAGTAGATGCTGGGGCAAATGTGATCCGGATTAGGGATGCTTATATTTTCAGAGAGTGTGAATTAATAAGGGTATTTATTTCACAGAAGAGGGAAAAATCAAAACGTGGCACAGTTGACCAGAAAGAGGGGAGCGGATTTCCATCATCGTGGGTCGAGTAATCTTGCAGAGGTTATTTTTTTAAACGCAGAACGAGAATTGGAAAATACTCTTGAGGTCATCAAGACCAACCCTCTCCAAAAATTATTATTATTATTATTATTATTATTATTATTATTATTAATTGGATTTGTATGCCGCCCCTCTCCGCAGACTCGGGGCGGCTAACAACAGTGGTAAAACAACATGAACAATCCAATTAATAAAAACAACTAAAAAACCCTTATCATAAAAAAAACCAAACATACCATGCATAACTTGTAGTAGCCTAGGGGGGAGGAATATCTCAACTCCCCCATGCCTGGCGGCATAAGTGAGTCTTGAGTAGTTTACGAAAGACAGGGAGGGTGGGGGCCGTTCTAATCTCTGGGGGGAGTTGGTTCCAGAGGGCCAGGGCCACCACAGAGAAGGCTCTTCCCCTGGGGCCCGCCAAACGACATTGTTTGGTCGACGGGACCCGGAGAATGCCAACTCTGTGGGACCTTATCAGCCGCTGTGATTTGTGCGGTAGAAGGCGGTTCCGGATGTATTCTGGCCCAATGCCATATAGGGCTTTAAAGGTCATTAGCAACCCTTTGAATTGTGACCGGAAACCGATTGGCAGCCAGTGCAGGCCATGGAGTGTTGCAGAAACGTGGGCGAATCTAGGAAGCCCCACGATGGCTCTCGCAGCTGCATTCTGCACGATCTGAAGTTTCCGAACACTTTTCAAAGGTAGCCCCATGTAGAGAGCGTTACAGTAGTCGAACCTCGAGGTGATGAGGGCATGAGTGATTATGAGCAGTGAGTCCCGGTCCAAATAGGGCC